>NW_028317994.1:4590750-4893500 GCF_062004578.1 Staurois parvus | reverse complement strand
TCTAGGATGTCCATTAAATATATCAGATATCAATATGGGTTCCCTGATCTTGCTCCAAAGCATTGCTGGTATTCTCCTATGTATATTTGTTTAATGAGTTTCCTGTTTCCATAACAATTCTACATTTTACAGCAGTGATATTTAACTATGCTACATTATCAGGTGTCTTCCAGTCTATTCAAATCTCATTGTTCACTTCTTATTCATACCCAATTCAAGCCACATACAAATTAATACAATGGAACATCTAAATCAGACATAAATTACTCTGCAGTCATAGAGATGCATTCCATGTATTTGTTTCATTTAAAAAAAAAACCTGCAACCATGTTTTGATTTAAATTAGTATTAAAATGCTTGCTTAAGTCTGCACAAAATGTTCACTTTAATAATTTTACAGTGTAAGTGGCTATTACAATGGATGTCTGAATTTATATAAATGATCAGTAGAAGTGAAAACAACCTTATCACTAATTTGAATTTTTGAAATTCAGTGATTATTGTTTTCCTGTGCCTGTTAATATGAAGATTTACTTGCTTTATTCATGCAAGAATACAGGGTTAAGTGATATAGCTACCTAATTTTATTGTAGAAGAATTTAAGGCCACATAAGTGACGCACTTTTTTTATCCTGGAAGAACAACAATGTAAATTTGCTTATGACATACCTGAGAGCAAGGTGATAAAAGACATAGGAACTTAAAAGTGCAGCGCTAAAAATCAATAATCGTAAATCCAATATTATAAGGTGCTAGTATGCCAATCATTCAAGCTCAAGTAAGATAAAGATAACATATTATTAAAATATTAAATAAGTGTCCATAGATGTGACAGTTCGTGCTAAGGTGCTAATCAATCTTATTTAAACTGCTGATTATTCCAGTATTCAGTGATGTGCCATAAGGTGTGGTAAAAATACGCACTCACCAGATGCCTATTTTAAATAGGCATGTAATATATATAGCCAGAGGTCCCCATTAAGGGTGGAGTCGATCAGTCCATATTGCCATCTGATTGCATCTCTATTTATTTACACTTCCATTCACTAGGTATATGCCCTTTCTCCCCATTTCCTACTAGTTATAGGTCTTACCTATCCTATTCTATTTTTATCCATTTTATTTATTTGGAAGTTTCACATTTGTATACATTTCGTTATTCATATAGCTAAAGAATATATGTCCTTACCCCTTCTATTTCGCATAGATTATTGCATATAATTATACAGGGATTTTACTCTACTATCAATTTTACCTTGTTTATCATTTTTTAGAGTTTTTATATTCCCTATTTTTGGATGCATTTTTATGCATTTTTTCCGGTTTGTGTTATTATATTCTATTTTATGCTATTTTATTTTATATTTTATAATTTGCATAAAATCAATTTGTGCTTTCCAAGATATATAATGCCTCAGTGTGTGCTCTTGCACATTGTCTGTACTCACCATGTGTGTGGTCTGAATGGCGTCGTGACATCCGAGACCCTCCCCTACTCGTTGCAAAAATTGATTTTATATGATGTGAGTGCGCATTTGGAGGTTAAATAAAGCTACTTTTAAAAAGGATAAGGCACTATGTATTTATTCTCTTGCATGATAACCAAAAATATGGAGGAATAAAGAGGAGAGATGGAGGAAGTGCACAGACCCCTGGAGGACGAAGGGAGAAAACCCTATCCATCCATTACACAAACAAGGATCAGCAAGTTCAGGAGACCCCCAGTGGGAGAAGTGCAATATTACAGTTTACCCATCAATACTGAACAGGATTAAAGTATGAAAATTACCATCTTGTCCACATAAGGACACAACAGCGATTTTAGCCTTACTTAATGGTTTGGCTAAACGTGAGGTGAGCACATAATTTAGCTATACACATCCAGATCATAATCACGGAGTGGACTATAAATGGAATTACTGGATTTGCACATTTGAACTTTATATTATGAATTGATCATTTATTACACTGGTGTATTCATATGAATATTTTATTTTGAGCATATTAATTATTTGAGCACAGATTGCATTATTATAAATAGTAGATATTGGCAAAGGTATATAATTTATTATTTATTATTTATTGACACAGGCATCAAATTAATTATTTAATGGTGGTATAAACACATATATGTTTTCATTAAGATAATTTTGGTGGAGCGCGACACTTATACAATTATATAATAATACCCTAATATGTCTTCCTTTTAGGACAACAAGCTCCACATACCTATGTACACCTACCGTTCAGGGTGTCCGTGTTCCCCAGACACTCTTGTGTAAAATAATAGCTGTGATCGACAGCAGACAAGCAGCTGATTGCAACTATCCATTCAAAAAGCAAATGCCTGCCCTTTCACAGCTAATGATGCTCTGCTGCTACTGTTTCCTGGGCTGTTACTGCAGCAGTTTCAGCTTCGATGTGTGCCTTCTCCCCTCTGATGCTCTCTGCCATCTCCTCTGATCCCCTAACTAACCTGACATCCCCCCAGTTTCCTCCAATTCTCCCTGTGTCCTTTGACCCCCCTGTATCCTCCAGTCACTCGTTGTCAGGAATGGACTGGCCAGCAATGGTGGGACTCACCTGCCTTTTGATCTGCAGTACCAGGGCTGGCCAGCGGGTGCTCCCAGCAATCAGAGACTCAACTTTGCAGCCAGCTAACACCTGGAACTGATTATGCTGGGGTATTTAAGGGATGGCCAGACCCACAGACTCTGCCTTGGTGTGTGTTTCTCTTGGGCCCTGTATCCTGTTCCTGCTCTCTGTTCCTGTCTGATTCTCTGCTACCTGTCCTGATCCCTGGCTTGTGACCCTGACCATCCCTCTGCCTGACCCTCTGTACTACGCTGCTTGCTACCTGTTCTGATCCCTGGCTTGTGACCCTGACCATCCCTCTGCTTGACCCTCTGTACTACGCTGCTTGCTACCTGCTGAACCTGGCCTGTGACCCCGACCATTCTCCGCTTGCTCCCCCTGTACCTACCTGCCCAATTGATATTGACCTGGCCTGCCTGACGACGCTTGCTTGTATGTACTGTTATCTGTGGGTGGTTGGTTTGGTTTGTTTGCACTGTATTATGTTTAGTATTGCACTGCGTTTATGTTTGTATTGTTAGTGTTAATAAATTATATTGTTTATCCCATATCTGAAGTCTGCGTTTCCCTGCGTCAGTCACACATCTCTGGTCATACCTGGGAGCCCCGACATTAATGTCAGGGCTCCCAGGTATGACCAGAGATGTGTGACTGACGCAGGGAAACGCAGACTTCAGATATGGGATAAACAATATAATTTATTAACACTAACAATACAAACATAAACGCAGTGCAATACTAAACATAATACAGTGCAAACAAACCAAACCAACCACCCACAGATAACAGTACATACAAGCAAGCGTCGTCAGGCAGGCCAGGTCAATATCAATTGGGCAGGTAGGTACAGGGGGAGCAAGCGGAGAATGGTCGGGGTCACAGGCCAGGTTCAGCAGGTAGCAAGCAGCGTAGTACAGAGGGTCAAGCAGAGGGATGGTCAGGGTCACAAGCCAGGGATCAGAACAGGTAGCAAGCAGCGTAGTACAGAGGGTCAGGCAGAGGGATTGTCAGGGTCACAAGCCAGGGATCAGGACAGGTAGCAGAGAATCAGACAGGAACAGAGAGCAGGAACAGGATACAGGGCCCAAGAGAAACACACACCAAGGCAGAGTCTGTGGGTCTGGCCATCCCTTAAATACCCCAGCATAATCAGTTCCAGGTGTTAGCTGGCTGCAAAGTTGAGTCTCTGATTGCTGGGAGCACCCGCTGGCCAGCCCTGGTACTGCAGATCAAAAGGCAGGTGAGTCCCACCATTGCTGGCCAGTCCATTCCTGACACTCGTTGTGTCTGTTTTTTTCCACCACCACCTGTTAGTCACATTGGACACATGGAATGATTGGATAGGATAGTCAGGATGGTTGGAGGGGGGGATTTCAGGAAACATGTTCAAATAAACATAGGAAATGCTCTGTACAGATATCAGGCACTTGGGTCATCAATCTCTTGCAGCCATTAAAAAAAAAGAGAACAGTGACTGCGCGAAGGCTGCTTACCTCTCACTAGAACAGTATGAGTTAAGCACCAAGTAAAAACCATAGAGGAGTGCCAATAAAGTGCAATGTTTATTTAAACCTTTAACCATTTCAATACCGTGCAATTTTACACCTTCCTGCCCAGGCCATTTTTCACGTTTCAGCGCTCTTACACTTTGAATGACAATTGCGCGGTCATACAACATTGTACACAAACTAAAATTTTATCATTTTCTTCACACAACTAGAGCTTTCTTTTGGTGGTATTTAATCACCACTGGGGTTTTTATTTTTTGCTAAATTAACAAAAAAAGACCAAAAATTTTGAAAAACAACACGTTTTTCTTTGTTTCTGTTATAAAAGTTTACAAATTAATACTTGTTCTTCATAAATTTAGGCCGAGATGTATTCTGCTACATGTCTTTGGTGAAAATAACCCAAATTAGGATGTATTATTTAGTTTGTAGGAAAGTTATAGCGTTCACAAACTATGGTATAGATCTGAATATTGATCAATCCTGAAGTACTGACAGCCAATCTAATTTCTTGAGGTCCAAGAATGTCAGAACAGTACAGATATCCCCCAAATGACCCCTTTTTGCAGAGTAGACAGTCCGACGTACTTCATAAGAGGAATGGCGAGTTTTTTGAAGTTGTATTTTTTTTGTCATAATTTTTCGGAAAATTAAAAAATTTCAAAAATTATTTTCACTAATTTTTTTTTTACATACTGTCACCAGTGCAGTACAGCATCATCATATAACTGGCATGGCGGTGAACAGGGACACTGACTGGTGACCGTATGAAAAAAATATATATTTTGTTTTTATTTTTTTTAATTTTTTTTATTATTTTTAATTTTTTATTACATTTGTTTTATTTTTTTTTAAGATTTTTTTTTCATATTTTACTATGACCAAAGTAGTACAATGTTACCATAGTAACATTGTACTACTTTGGGGAAGTGATCAGTATTTTTTTTTTTTTCTTACACAATTTGCTTATAGCAAAGAATTACTTTGCTATAAGCAAGCATTTACCTGAATGAAATCGATTCATTCAGGTTTTTTTTTTTTTTTTTGTGCTTAGCTGTGATTTGGTCACAGCTAATCACATGACATGTGCATGTGACCTGCTGTGACCATTCACAGCTAGGCACTAGTATACAATGGATGGCATGAATGAAGCCATCCATTGTATACAACTGTCATGTGACCTGCTGTGATTGGTCACAGCAGGTCACATGGTACCAGAAATGGGGGCCGGTACTCAGATCTGTCATCGGCCGTGTCCGAGGTACACGGCCGGTGACAGATCGCACCGCTGCGCGGCTCTGCATTAGCGCAAACTGCGCATGTGCGGGTGCACGCCAAATGGCGTGCACCCGGAATGCCGAAGCACTTTTGAAGCCGCCAAACGGCCATTGGCCGGGAGGCTAATGGTTAATGAATCCATAGATCAAGAGATAGCCAAGCAAGATAAAATCATTAAATTTCATAAGTTTATTGTCCATAGAAAAGTGCCATCTGGAGCACAACATAAAAGTCATAAGATTCAAAACAATGTAATTGAAAAGACTGCACATACATTAGCAGCCCAGGTGTATTGTGTAAAGACCATAATAGAGGACTTACGAAAATGTTAGATAATTCCTGCTGCTGTACTCATCCAGCCTGCTCCAAAAGGTCAACAAGCATGAAATTAAAGACAGTCTTTGACTTTTTAGGCCTTAAAAAGAAAAATTAGGTATATTAGCAGGGGCAGTGATGGCTTACAAGAAACACACACCTGTTAAAGGATAACTTCACCTTTTTAAAATAATAAATGCACATTTTTGCAGGTAGAAAAATGTACATTTATTATTTTTTTACTTGGAGTCTGCGATCAGCAGATCGCAGGTGCCATGCAGGACTCCTGTAGACTTATCAGTGTATCTGTCAGTTGTACCTCATATGGGCAGGCAGGAAGAGGCAATTAACAAACACAGCGCTCAACAATTCCATGGTAGTTCATTGAGCCCTAAAGGCTGTTGGTTTTTGTAGTTTACCATTCACATAACTCTGTGAATGAATGAAGTGGCTGGGCAGGCATAGCACTGCACGGTGCATTTTGTTTTAAATAGTGACAACTAGCAGGAGGAGAAGATCCCCCTCTAGCTGTAACTAGATTCAGTCCCGCGAGCAGCGGCTGCAGCAGTGGGAAAATATTAAATGTTTCACCCTAAAAATGGGTGGAACATGTAATTCCCAAAGGTAAACTTATCCTTTAAAATAATATAAAATATAAATTGTTAATTTTTATGTCTTGTGCTTGCTTTCATTATTTAAACAAGAAGCCTCACCAAAATCATCTTCTGTCCCTTCAGTCACACAGGGGACAAAGTGCATGAGTACTTTGTCCTGTTTTGATTGGTGTTGTGGATGCTGAGTTAGAGGGGTTGAGAGTGCATGCTCCTTGCCACTGTTCAACCATGCTGGTCAGTAAGAGACAACTACCTATTTCATTGTGATTAACAGCACTTGTTTCCAGCAGCAGGCACATGCCAACACCAGTTCTGTCACTACTCATGCAAGGGGAGGGGGTGTGTCGATGCAACTGTTTGAAACACATAGACAGGACTGACCAATGGGCATGCTCACAGCAAAGAGGGATAGTAGCAACTGGGCTAGGCTTGAGTTCCACAACAGGAACCCTCGTAAATCTGGCTGCATGAGCTCACAGACAAAACTGACACACATTAAGATGTGATTTTATCGATAATAGTTTGGAGTTTCTTTTCTAAAGAAGAGATAATTATTTTAAAATGAATCAAGAAACCAAAAGGTAATATTTTATTCCTCCTGAGACTTCTTTAGGTGATTCATAAACTGACCTTGGATTACTAAAGATAATTCATGCAACTCATAATGTTTAGCAATGACAACAGTATTGTATATACAGTAGCGTACTATGTCAAAGTGCAGCGCTAAAAATATCCATATAAATGACCCAATAACAAATGAAATAAAATAAATGATAAAAAGTTCATAAAGTAACAATAAGTATATAATAAATGTATAATAAAGGTTCATAAGGTGACAGTCTGTGTTCATAAGGTGCCAACTCCAAAGATATTTCAGTGCCTGTGTATATGGGTGTAGTAAGATTACGCACTCACCAGATGCGCAATTGGAATGCGCATATAAATAAATATCCAGAGGCCCTCTTAAGGAAAGCAAGGTAAGCCGGGTAATGGCTAGCAGCACAGCAAATTCTCCAGTGCACTACTGCAATCCAAACAGCCAGAGGTCCCCTTTAAGGGATGGATGGGTGTTGCGGCCTGAGATTACAGGGACTCCCCTCTCTGGATACTGGGATGGATCTTAAGCTTTGATGGGCTCTGAAAGTCAATCATCTGCCACACCGTCTCCTTCAGTCCCTTCTCCGTGCTGATAGCTGCCTGGACACTCCAACTTCTCGGCCAACTACTTCCCAACTTCCCTTTCAGCTGAAAAGGAAAAAAATCTATTGTTGTACTTTTGAAAATACCTCTTGCCTGGCTCCATGGTCATTTGGCAATTTGAAGAATTGGTTTTATCTAGGGGGTAATGCTGCTCTATATATAAGACACGGTCTCTTATGTGGATGGTTTGCACATGCTATACTCTATGTAACTGTAGAAAGCATGTAGGGCTTTTATTTGTGTGTAAACATTTTGTAATTTTGTATTACTTTGGATCTTGGTTTAGATATATTGTATTGCAATTTGTTTTTCCTCCCTGGTGTTTTCCTTCTTTTGTTTGGGTTGGGTTTAGGTTAACTCAAGGTCAACCCAAAGCTCATGATCACAGATATTTTTACAGCATAATTTTCTTCAGTATATATAAAATAAACTACTAATATAAAATAAACTACTACTTTTTCTATTTAATATATTCTACTGTTAAGTTTATACTGATACTGTTATACTGTATATACTTTTATATATGAGAATATAGACTACAGGTTATTCTCATGGCTAATGTTTCATAGTGATTGCATTTCAAGTTTGCATGTTTCAGGCTTCTTGAATTCTGAAGTTAACATACTGCCATTGATGCCTAGCAACATAATAAATAGTTCCAATTCCATGTTTTAAATTGTTAATCCAATAATCTGCATATGCTTACGCCCATTTGTCTGCATTTTATATAGGCTTTTTGTCTGTTCCTTCCATGTGTAGAGGTGTGGGCCTTTGAAATGTCTTGTTTGTCTATTTGTATATATTATTTAACCTGAGATAGTGAAATTTTCTTTATATTTGTAAGCCAATTCCTACATTTATCACCCCATTTATGATAATAAATTATAATAAATTACTTGCTTTTTTCATTTGTCCCAAATAAATAAAATGGTCACTTAAAGAGTTTTAGTTATGTAAAAATCAAAACAAGCAACAGATATGATATTCTCTGAAACCTTTTTGATGTCTCGTAAAGGCTAAGTTCACTGTTACAGGCAGAATTTCACTTTTCGTAATAAATAGAAGCCTTTTCTCATGTTTTTCTGCCTACACCATCCCAACATGTTTGTCTCTCACTTACGGTACCTTGTCTAATCTGTACCTTTATGTTCTAAATAAAAAAAAGCATTTTTAGCCCTGACTTCCTTTAACATCATGTGACCATCCAGGAAAGTACATATTCTCTTCATGCACTGCTTTATTGCATAACGGAATATGGCTTGTTTACCTCCCTGGATCACACATCTCTCATCATCATACCACCTCAAGTTTATGTCCACCCACTTTCCTACTTCTTTCTTTAAGGTCATTATACATTGCAAAATCTAATTCTACAATCTCCCTTAGATCTAATATCAACTATTTAGTACAAGGTTATAAGAAAAAAGTTAGCAGCTGACAAGAGCAGACCTGCCAAAAAGACGGTATATTATGAATCCTATGCGGAGTAAATTATCACCATAAAAGGTTGGCATTTGAATCATGGTGTACACACTGTCAATCATAAAAATAAAATCAGTGAATAAAAAATAAAAATAAATACCTTTCATAGATTTACCATTATTGCTATCCACTGAATGAATGCTATTTAATGAATATCGTCCGACTGAAGCTGTCCATACACAATGCAATTTTCTTTACCAACTTATATGATGATGATGAATTACAAAGAAGGTAATAACGTTCATAATGTTATATTCCCTTTCTAGAAGCCATTTTTTACTATTGGATTCAAACTTGTTGTTTTAGATGCAGATATATGCTTAAAGTGACTCTTCCAAGATTCTTTATTCATTGTACATTTATTCTCCAGGAGGTTTATCACTCATTCTTCATCATTCCACATTGATGAATATATGAAGGAAGTACATAGACACTTCCAAGATAGAAGAGAAAGAATAAGAAATCTAAATTGTGAAGATTCACCCAACTTGGATTCAACCGCTATGGACTTCCTAAATACTTTTACAGAAAATTTTCTGTCAAATACTTATATCGGTTTTTCAGCCGTCTATACCGATGCAGCTAAGTGAAAATGCAGAACGCTTTTTTTGTTTTTAGTTTTTATTCACTGATTTTATTTTTATGATTGACAGTGTGTACACCATGATTCAAATGCCAACCTTTTAATGGTCTAACTGATCAAAAAGAAAAAAAAAATTTGCATCCATCACTTATGGTGATAATTTACTCCGCATAGGATTCATAATATACCGTCTATTTGGCAGGTTTGCTCTTGTCAGCTGCTAACTTTTTTATTATAAGCTTTAATTGGTTTAGAATCCACACCTAATTAATGGGAGTTGGGGAAATGCTTTTTGATGGGCGGTTACACCCTTAATTAATGGCACTTCTTTTCTATTTGTATATGTAGTACAAGGGCATGTTTGATTTGATACAAATTTAATAGATTGTTCATGTGGGTCCTCCTGTTCCATAGCTTTGGTAAATCTAAAGGAAGTTTTACAGAGATTGTACTATCAGATTCCATAGTGTATGGCCAACTTTATGCAAATACATGGGAGAGAGTGGGTGGATCAACTCAGCTGTCATTGTTCTTGTGTAAACACATCAATTTCTAGACATGTGCAAAACAAAAAAATTTGTTTTGTTTTGGATAAATTCATTATGTTACTAAATTTCATTTTGTAGATTCATTTTCCAAATCATTTAGTTTAGTTTTGTTTTGTTTATTAATTTTCTAATGTATTAAACATTTTCAGAATGATTCAAAATCGAATCACTCAAAAGTTTATTTACCATTTTGAATTCTGTGTAAAGAATAGCTGGTTGTTGAGGAGACAGCCTGGAGTCTGCGGCCTCGTCCTTAACGACAGATATATCATCAGCTGTCAGTGATTTCCCCACTGACAGCTAAATGTAAAAAAAAAATTCCTGGCGATAAAAAAATTAAGAAAAAAATGGCGTGTCCCCCCTAGCCTTACCAGGCCCTTTGGGTCTGGTATGGATGGGGGGGCCTGTTATGGATGAGGGGCTCACGCCATTTTGGGGGACTCATGGCAGTCTGTCTAGGGCCCACGACAAACTAAAAACAAACGTTCACTGTGATTGATTTTGGATCTACTTTGGGGGACATTTATTTATTTAAAATAAAGGACTTATCGACTGATTCAAATTGTTCTGAAAAGTTGAAATTTGATAGAAAATGAATTTATTTTATTGAAATTCGTTACTATTGTTAATCAGAAATTTGGATGCATAACCAAAAATGTGTCTAAATTTAGATTCAGACCGAAACTAATTGCACTTTTATCAATTTCACTTTCAGGCCCCATTCACACCTAATGTAGTGGGAGTTCACATATTTTTGCACGTTTTTCCCCTGACACACAAAGGGCAGCCCATTGATTTCAATGCACTACCCTTCAAGTGACAAACATGTCAGACTAGCTTAGGGGGTATTTTGGTGTGTTGTTGTTTGCGCGTTTTTTACTGTGCATTTTGCTATGGTTGGCACATATTTTTGCATGCAACAAAATGCATGTTTGCTTCCACATATGGGTGCTGTTAAGTTTTATATAAAACTATATACTGTAAAGGAGGACACATCAATCTATCCACTCACTCTGTATCCAATCAGGCAGGCCCTTGCACTACAGAAAGGGATTGTACAATCACATTGTATAGTGTATGGTGAGCTTTACAGACTTCCAGGGACACTCCTCCTTTTTTTCAATATTACAGCTCTGCTCCACACAATCTGTTATGTGATAACTCAGCTCCTGCCAAATAAGCAACCTATGCAAGAAGTTAAGGTACAAAATGATCAATCAGTAGAGGAAGACACTGGCTGTGTATTGATGGAGAACAGTGCTCACTGCAATTTCCTGTATTGTAGTAGCATGTAATACAGAGGTGAGAGGAAGCAATCTTCTGGAGGGGGAGGGCAGGTGCTGGGTTTATTTTAATGGGGTCAGTTGGTGAAGTACTTCCTCACACTACTAACAGTTTTCACATCCCATAGGACATATTCCAAAATCTCATGAAAGAGTTTTCTATAGAGGAAAACATAAACTAAGGTAAGTCCTGCTGTAAAACATAGAAAAAGTGTTTTGCTTACTGCAACAATGGTATATTAGTACATAATGAAGGAAGCTAGAATTTAGAAAAAAATAAAATAAAAACAACTTCTGGCTATTCAGTAAAAGTGATCTGGATGGTTGTAGAGCCACCCAATCACTTTTTACAGTGCAGTGATGGTGAACACCCCACCCCCTACTCTTTTGGCCCTACTTCTGTGGGTTAAAGCAGTGCACTAAGTTCTGAACCCCTGTGACCCATATTCAGTAAACAGTGGGCTAAAGGCTGACATCACTTACCAGTCCAGACTCTGGGGGTATCCCAACTTTAATGTTGGGATTCAACCAGATGCCTAAATGAGCCAGCAGCTCCCACCTCCTTCACACTCCTGTGAGTGTTGAAGGGGCAGAGCAGAAAACAGGTGACTCACAGCCACCAGCTCTCTGCTCACTGGAGACCGAGAACTGAGCAATCAGTGATATTTGATCTCTCAGTTCTCAGTCTTAGAGGTGGCGGGGAACAGATGCAGTGTCAGATCAATGCTGCCTCCACCTAGGTAAGTATGATTGTTTGTTTTTTAAAATTCCACACTTTTATTTTAATGCATTTGGAAGCACACAGAGCATTTCTGGGTTCAAATCTGTCAAACACTCTGCTAAAAAGCTGAGTAAGCTTGAACAGTTGAAGTGTAGGATAGGAGAGACATTAGGGATTCAACAGCACCCCAGTGTCTCCATCAAAGAGAACCTTTCACCTGCCCATGCTTATTAGCTCCCTTCTGCCAGCAATACAGATGGATCATAAGTGTTAAAAAGCATAAATTATTTTAAATAAATAAACATTTTAAAACAACTAAAAGCAATCTGCCACCCCGTGCATACATGTAAATTTAAACTTGTACATAGGGCACACAGTAAACAGTGATTGTGCCAAACATGTGAGATATCACTGCAAATGTCAGAGCGAGGGCAACAATGCTATGACCACAATTCACAGTTTACTCTAAATTGATGATTTTTAAAGACTTTTAAATTGTTGCCTATAGACGATATTCAGGTACTTTATTTTTTCACCACTTCACAGGTGCAAGAAAATGCCTAACATGTTTGAATCTAATTATTTGATGCAACCCCATCTTTAAACTATACCAGAAAAAATTATTTGCGTTCACTAACATTCAATATTTTCCTGAAAATATAGAATTGATTAAAATTTGTGCAAATATTGTGCTACATGAAAAATATAGTCTCCACATAGTTTCCACCATTTTACTCTTTAAGGATGCTGCTTTTGGAAAATATATAATTGTTTGGGGAAGTTTAGGTTCACTAACAATAAAAAGCAGATTTTAACAAATGTGGGGAAAAATTAAAAATAAAAATCTCCTGATGAAAATTAAATATCATTTAGCATTTTCTTGTGCTGTTTGATTGGTCAAATACAATGCGATTAATGCCTGTTCACACCAGGTGCAATAGGACTGCATTGGGTGGCTATTCCAGTGCAATCCCACCATAAGACAAGGTAAAATGCCTTGTCTCCTACCTGGCCTTGTTGCGGTTCATCATGGTGGGGTGCGCTGAAAAAAGGAAAAAGTACTGTTTAACAAAAGAAACAGTGCAATGTGCCAATCACGGCACATAGGCACTGCTTTCATCCTACCACACATCAGTGGCTGTGTTCTAACAAAGCTGTTGAGTGAACCAGTTCTCTTTTTTTTTCCCTCAATATCTTTTTTATTGTGTCTTTCAAATAAGAGATAGTACAGGAACAAAGCAGCAAAGGAAAAATAACAGATCAATTACTATCATAAGATCACAAGTAATAATGAAACACATTATAAGGGTAATACAAATATAAAATATATTTGTATGACAGTGAAAGTATACAAACAGAACATACTGGGTAACTCCTAACATCATTATAAGAAATATATCATAGTATCCATATGTTATACAGAGACCATAAAAGGGCTAAACCTTTAGGAAAAAAAGAAAAAACATCTGTAGTAATCATGTTGTAACATACTGTATATCTTCATTATTTAAAAAGTACCAGTTTAAGTCATGCACAAAGAGTGAGATTTGCTATTAAAGTGCTACTAAACCCAGGACCCTGCAGTCACTATATCTAGTCTCCCACAGTACACAGAACATGGAAATGCAATTATTTTAGTAAATATAAACTGATAAATACCTTTTCTCATCAGCAGTTAGAGCAGTCTTGTGACTTCAGCGGAGCACTGGTTAAAGCTTGTAGGAAGAGTTTTCTTTCTGCTCTAGGAGAATGTGAAACCCCCTGACCTCTGTCTGGACAATGCTGATTGGCCCTGTGCTGATCACATGCACTCTCCCAAGAAAAAAAAAACCTCTCTGGCAATACACACCAAACTGAGCATGTGCATGTGACTACGGGTTCAGTCTGTATCAGGTGGTCATTTCAACAAGAGGAGGGGCAGAAAAGAACAGATCAAACAGCCTTTTTACACAATGCAGAGGATTAACCCCTTAGGAGTTTAACAAGCATGCTTTACTGCATACACAGACTGATTTTACTGTTGTGGGTTTAGTAACACTTTAATGTGTTACATTGTAGCTTTTAAACCAATTATACCAGAGTTTCCAGGCTCTATCAAATGTAATGATTGGGATGTTTAGATAAGCCAATGATCTTTCATAAATATAATTGGTTTGGACTATTTCTATGACTCCTTTCATAGTAGGAGCTAAATCTTTCTTCCAATGCCTGGCAATAGTAAGTTTGGATGCTAACAGAATGTGTGTCACCAATGTACAACACTGAATTGGGTATGAATCTATATTTATGTTTAAAATAGCAAGAGGAGGATTTGGCTGTTTTAGTATTCCAGTAATTTCTGATATCATCTGGAAAATTCTATGTCAATAGGTTTGGATATTTTCACAATATGTGTAATAATGTGCCTGTTTGTCCACAATCCCTCCAGCACCAAGGACTATGCTGTGCTGAAAATGTAGCTATCCGCTATGGAGTTAAATACCGTCTTGTGGAAATGTTTTGTGGTAACTCCCATAAGTTAACACAACAAGTAGCTGAGAATACAGCTTGAAAGGCACATAACCATTGTTTAGAGGAAAGTTAGTTTCTAACTCAGTTTCCCATTTAATAAGAGGAGTAGTTTTATTGAATTCTAATTTGCTTTGGAGAAGATTTTAAAAGAGTTTTATGCCCCGCGATTTAGGGGTAGTGGAATAGTAAAATTGTGAAGATAATTTGGGTATAGTTATTATTTTAGGCGGGTGTTTGGATAAATAATGACTAATACATTGACATGTTTCTTTCTGAGAAGGAGGAAGGTTCATTTCCATCATTAGTTCCACAAAATGCTATATGTCATCATTTGTGTAAATATCTTGTATTATAGATATACCATTAAGTTCAGTTATATAGAGAGATATTAGGTAGTACAACTTTTAGAGATGTTATAGGTATATGAAGAGAGTGTGTTTTGGAATTTACATTGCCATGCATTGGCTAATAAAACAGCATATAAGTCATTAGTAGGAATTAGGGTTTTTCCAATATCACACCATTGTGTCAGTTATAGTGATAAACCAATATTTGAATTGATCTAATAATGATGCTCTATAGTAGTCTCTGATATCGACATATCCCATTCCACCAGTTCTTTTGTGTTTATTAAGTATAGTATATGAGCATCTGGGTCTACTATTAAGCCAAATAAATTTTGTAAGTAAAGATTGTAAGTATGATGGTTTGACTGGAATTGGGAGTGTTCTAAAAAAATATAGAATCTGTGGTAATACAAACATTTTAAATGCTGCTAGTTGGCCAGACCAAGATAGTTCATGTTTGGCCATTTGGGTGAGGTTAGTATGAATTTTTGATATAAGATTAGAGTAGTTTTAAACTATTAGATCAGAGGTTTTACTTGTTGGTATTTTTCTGAGATAAGGCATACCCTTATCTTCTCAGAAGAAAGGGAACTCAGATTATATGTGTTTTTTTAGGGCATGGCTGACCCCTATATTGAGGATGTTATATTTAGATGAATTTATTTTAGAAATATTGCCAAATTGTGTGAGAATTTGTTGATTAGCCATAAAGAACATTTCGGGATTAGTCAGTATAATAATGATATCATCAGTGAAAAGTGTTATTTTATGTTGTTTCTTACCTATGAGAAAGCCATGGATGTACAGTATGAATTGGCTATAATGGTTTCTGCAAGGGGATTGGTTAATAAAGTAAAGACTCGTGGGGATAATGGGCATCCTTGTCTGGTACCATTAGTAATTGAAAATGATTTTGATAACATATTAGAGACATATACTTGGGCTGAATGGTTCAAGTAAAGTACCAAAATTGCATTAATAATGGTATCAGAAAATCCAAATTTGAGAAGTACCTGGAAGATATTGGACCAATGTATCCTGTCAAATGCCTTTTTGGCATCCAGAGCAAGTAATAATGAAGGGATCTTTTTGTATTTAGCATTATGAATAATATTAATTAGTCTTCGGGTGGCATCAAATGTTTGTCTGCCTTGTGTAAAACTTAATTGATCAGGTTGGATTAAGTTAGGAAGTACAGTATATCTGCTAATCTACAAGCTATGATTTTGGCATAATAATGTTTATATCAATATTCAGTAATGAAATGGGTCGGAAGTTTTGTGGTATGTCTGATGTCTTTTCTGGCTTTGTAATAGTAACAAACAATGCTTCTAGCATTTCTAAGGATAAGGATGGAGATGAATTGGCTTTTCTGTAAACTTGGTTCAGGTGGGGACTTTAATAGGGTATCTGAAAGGTAAGGTAGTTAAATCTTAGATAGAAAGTCTTGTTTTGCGTTTATTGAAGGTTGAGGAGCAGACATATCTTGTTTTAATTTGTAAAGAGATGTATAATATTCAGCAAAAGAATATGCAAACTCTTGTGCATTAGTGATTTTGTTTTGATCGTCCAGGTTAAGAAGGTATGGTATTTTGGATTTAGTTTGGATTATTTTAATTCTCCTTGCTAGGTGTTTTAATGCCTTATTGCAATTTGAATAATAATTGAGTTTTAATCTTTGTGTATTTTTATTAAATTGGGTCATTAATAGGGAGCGAAGTTCATTTCTGAGTTTAAAGAGTTTAGTTGAAAGATTCTGGACTGGGTTAGATTTGTTTTGGGCTTCTAACTTTTGGATGTTTGATAATATTAGGTCAAGTTGTTGATTTCTTTATTTTTTAGCTCTAGCACACATTTTAAGAATGACACCACATATACAGTATATGCTTTATGAGTGCACCAGAGGGTGTTAAGATGAGACACTGATTGTGAATTCATATAAAAAAACTCTTTAAGATGTTTTGTAAGTAGTGATGTACTGTAATTTTATTATGGAAGAATGTTTGCGCCAAAGATTATGAGGCTTCATAGAATGTTTATCCGAAATAGTGAATGAAATAGGGGCATGATCGGCCCATGTTATATTGCCTATGGTAGAAGTAATAATATTTTGTAGAAGCCATTTGTCTACTAAAATAAAATCTATTCTTGAGTATGAACTCAATGGGATTGATTTACTAGGGGCACATAGTTCTGTTCAGTTTTCAAGGGAAGTTGCCCTTTGCAAGGGAAATTGCACTAGAACTTAGTGAATGTGTTACAAGGAAAAAAAATGTTTGCTTGCACATGATTTGATGATGGAAGTCACCAGAAATTCTCAATAACTAAATTTTGGTGAAAATGTCCTTGCAAAGTACAGCTTTTCTTGCCAAGTGAGCAGCCTGTCTGATTTTAACAATCCAACCCCAGAAAATTAAGGGTACATAATTGTTTCTATAATAAACTCAGTGGAACGCTTTAATCAAAGAAGGCAGGCTTTAACCTCTGCATATTGAAAGGATTTTTTGAGCTGCAAAACTGTTAAATAGTCTCTGTTGGGGCATGACCAAGTCATGGCGGAGGAAGGCAGCTGATTCTGGAACTCTCGCTGCCCACCTCTGGTCCGCAGCGAGACACATCATCCCCCAGACGAAGCTACGCAGTCCCTGTGGCGCAACGCGTTGGGGAGGGGCAGTGATGTCACCACACATCTGATACGGCGAGTACTGACGGCGTGGGGTACATACCCTCTGGCCAGACCTTCACCGCAGGCAGCGGTTGTTTACTATACAAAAAGCGCTATTGATGTTTTTAACATGTGAGTGTAATGTGAAAGTGAATTAAAATCTGAATTTGTCTTTGGGATAAGGCAACATATATTCTTTTCTCTTTGCATGCATTTGGCTGTTACAACAAGGAGTGGATCAAAGGAGGGATCATCCCTCACAGGCATACAAGCTACTTGCAAGGCTGCAGGATTGAAGCACATATTAGAAGGAGAGAGTGGATTAAAGGAGGGATCATCCCTCACGGACACACAGGCTAATTATAAAGCTGCAGGATTGAAGCA
Source organism: Staurois parvus (assembly GCF_062004578.1). Classification (NCBI taxonomy): domain Eukaryota; kingdom Metazoa; phylum Chordata; class Amphibia; order Anura; family Ranidae; genus Staurois; species Staurois parvus. Next base: position 4,875,466 of record NW_028317994.1, on the reverse strand, counting down.
AACCATATGTTGGAAGGAGAGTATGATTTGATTTAATTTGACTTGAACACTATAGCACTTTCTTTTTGCACTTGGGACTTTTTATTTATACCTTTTGGATTTTTTGGACTTTATATATTATTTTTATCATGAATTATTATTTGATTTATTAATTAGCACATATATAGGAGTATTTACAATTTTTTAAAGGTATCATCAATTGTTGATTTATTTATATTATTTTTCAAGCACTGAGCACTTTTTTAATTAGTATTAGAGCGCGTTAATTTTTGAATTAAAAGAACTTAAGGATGATACCATACCAGGGGCGGACTGACCATTTGGAAACTCGGGCACCGCCCGAGGGCCCGGGGTCAGTAGGGGGCCTCATGAGATGCCCCTGGTACTTTTTTCATGGGCTTTTTTGAGTTTGGGCAAGGACACAGGGGCCCCATGACCCCCTATTGCCCAGGGGCCCCATCAGTTGTCAGTCCGCCCCTGTACCATACAAATAGGCACAAGAGTTGAAGCTCTTGAAACTCAACAAAGTCCCGGGCTGTACTCCATTCCTTACAAGTCAGGATAGATCAACAAGACCGCAGGATTGAGAGATTTCTTTCTCAACTTGATGATTATAAAAATAGGAGCCACAGGAAGAACCTGAGGATTCACTGGTTACTCAACTCCGTCAAGGCAGCCATGCTGATTCTAACCTTGCTTTCTGTTTTCACTAAATTGTGGGAAAAACCCCTGAGCTCCCCATTGAGATAGAATGTGCTCATAGAGCCCTGGGGCCAGTGAACTCTGATGTTAACAAACCTTGTGATTTAATATGTAAACTGCTGCGCTACCAGGACAAAGAAGCTATCATGAGGGGTATGCACAAACGACCAAAATTGGAATTTGAGGAATCTAAACTACACTTTTTTCCAATCTCTCCCACCGCACTTTGGGGCTGCAGAAAATCTTAAGCTCTCTTCTGGACACCCTGTGCACTGCAGGAACTACATACCATTGGGACTTTAGGTTACAGCTACTAAAGAATGGATTTCGGACACTCTCCATGTTAGGGACTACCTCCCGCAGTATCTTCAAGATCTCAATCTCTACGGTGTGGACTTTCCTGATTAGAGGGGTAGTGGAGCATCTCCTCATCTTACCCTGCAACATGATTGTCAGGAAGCACGCCAGAAAGGAAAGCGGATCTGTAACCCTCTGGGCTCACCTAATGCCACGTGGCAACCTGAATATCTGATTTTGGTTACTACATAGGCATTTTATGCTAGCTTTGGGGTAGTGTTTGTGTCCCTACCTATTGTTGAATTGATCTTTTGGGACTCTCAGAAATGCAACTTTCTTCTATACGGGCCCCTAACATTGGTTCTATCCTAGTTTCTATAAGCTGCTGGTCCCCTATTGCCTCATGACCTGTTTTCCTTTTTTGTTTTTTATGTTTGTGACCAAATGTTTTTGAGAGTAGTGGCTCATGGGTTTTGGGACATATGGTTTGTCATGTAGTTTGTTTCTGCTATATGGCTGTTGTATTTTTTACTATTTTATATTTCTGTACATATATTTATGGGCAGTGGGTAGCCCCGGCTGGAGTTGACTACTTGGATATGACTCACAAGCTTCCCCACTATAGGTTTACCCCATTCCATTTTTTTCACAGGGTACCCACCCTATGGGGTTGTAGACTCCATACTGCCAATAACCCTTTTTCGGTTCCTACTCTGCTTGTTGGTGTGTTGTCTACGCTTAGTTTTTGATTTATTTTCTGGAAGGTTTTCAATCATTTTGATATTTTTCCCTGGTCAACTGCTTTTTTTGCCTCTGGTAGGTACTGTCTTTTTTTTTAGTGTCTACTTTTAAAGTGCTTTCATATAATGTCAGAGGTCTCAGCTCTCCCTTTAAGCATAGCAGGGTATGACAGGAGGTAAAGGCCCTTAAGCCTCAGGTCTTAATGCTGTGTTTTCCATGGATGTCTGTTACTAGACAGAAGCTATACTTGATCTATGTTACATGTTGTATTGCAATGGTGTCTCTTGGGAGGAAATTTTGGACGCCTCTATGAATGTACTGTTTTCCCTCTTTATTTGCATATGTGAAAATAAAGATTTAAAAAAATACTCTTCTGTTTCTAATGTATTCAACAGATTGCATTAGAAAGGGTCTGGAAAGCGTTCTAGTGGTTCTGGCTTCAAGCAGCAAATTTTGCTTCTCCCGCAGCACTTTTCTATGGAGGCCTTCTCTGGACCCACTCACCCAGACTCAGTGGTCGGAAAGCTGGTGGAATTGGTTTGCTTCTATCCCCACTGAGCACCTTTCAGGTTCTCCCTAACCCTCCCTCTCTATCCTTCTCTTCTTTCGAGACTCACTGCATTTGGCTGTTTTCTCCCATTTCTCTGAGGATCGCAGTGATCTATCGGCTTCCTGGACCAATGTTACGCTTTCTTGATGACTTCTCTGACTGGCTACCATACTTTCTCTCCTCTGAAATACCCCATCCCCATTAATGTGAACAACCTGGTTACATCCCAACTCTTCAACCTAACCTCAACTTTTGCCTTAACACAATGGACACAGTCCTCCACTCACTCTGATGGGAATACATTGGACCTTGTTTTCTCCCATCTCTGCACTTCCTACAACCTCACAAACACCCCATTTGCTCTCTCAGATCACAATCTCATCACCTTCACAGTGTCCTTGTCTTCAAACACCTATCCCTCCAAGCAGCAAACAATTACCCGCAGAAACCTTCACAACTTAAACTCTTCTCATTTCCACTCTGCAACTAACTGCCTCTATGACAGAATCTCTCCCCTGTTCTGCCCTTACATGGCCACTACTGTCTACAACAGTTCGCTTTCATCCACATTAGACTCACTTGCTCCTCTAACTACACGAAGGATCAGGCCCCGACCATTACAACCTTGGCAGACTGACAACACCAGAAACCTTAAGTGAAATAGTCATGCACTGGAGCAATTATGGTGTAAAACCAAATCACAGCAAGCATTCACCCGATATAAATCTGCTTTCTTAACATACAATTCCTCCCTCCATGCTGCCAAACAAGCCTACTTTTTCACTCTCATCAATAGCTTGTCATCCAGTCCTTGTTGTCTCTTCTCTACTTTTAACTCTCTACTTTTTCAACCACCACCTCCACCCAGTACCTCACTCACTGCTAACGAGATTGCAAATCATTTCAAAAACAAGATTGATGCAATTCGTGGGGGACACTCCACTGCACAGACATCCATCCCACTTAGCATACCTTATACTAAACCTCCCTCAACAGTTTCCTCTTTTGACCTTGCTACTACCGAAGAGGTCATGAAGGTTTTCTCAGAAGCCCATCTCACTACCTGCCCCCTGGATCTTGTCCCCTCACAACTACTACGGTCACCATCTTCTTCTATTTTATGCTCCCTCACTCACATCTTCAATCTCTCCCTCTCTAACGGTGCCTTCCCCATCCCTTTGAAGCATGCACACATCACTCCCATACTTAAAAAGCCCTCCCTGGACCCCACCAATCTGAACAACTTCAAACCCATCTCCCTGCTATCGTTTACCTCTAAACTCTTAGAATGCTTAGTCTACAATTGCCTGAGCTCCTACCTCACTGACAACAACCTTCTTGACCCTTTACAAGCTGGCTTTCGCTCACTACACTCCACTGAAACTTAATCAATACATATACAGTGTCATGCATGTATTCCCTCATGGGGAATATCTCGTGCAAAAACGTGAAAATAAAGTAATATATACTATAATAACATATATACTAATAATAAACAGTGCCACACAAAAAGTGCACAAAGGAATAAACGATAGTTCAAATACGAGAAAAGTCCAAAGTTAATAATAATAATTAGAGATGAGCGAATCGAACTTGGCGAAGTGGAATTCGTTTCGAATATTAGGAAAAATTCGATTCGCACCGAATCCGAAAATTAGCAAACTTCGGATGCACGAATCAAATTTTTCCCGATCGGCCGATTTTCATCCCTTCTACAGCCGGCAAAAAGTGTCCCTGCAGAGAGCTCCGCTATTTCTGACAGTTCTCTGACAGTTCCTTCACATTTACAGCGGTTGAAACATTGTATCTATTTGTTTCCATTTAGGATACAGATGTTTTTATTCGGAAACAAATAGATACAATGTTTCAACCGCTGTAAATGTGAAGGAACTGTCAGAGAACTGTCAGAAATAGCGGAGCTCTCTGCAGATACACTTTTTGCTGTACTGGAATTCTTCTTCTTTTCATTCTTCTTCTTCTTTTCATTCTTCTTCTTCTTCTTCTTCTTTTCATTCTTCTTCTTCTTTTCATTCTTCTTCTTCTTCTTCTTCTTTTCATTCTTCTTCTTCTTCTTCTTCTTCTTCTTCTTCTTTTCATTCTTCTTCTTCTTCTTTTCATTCTCCTTCTTCTTCTTTTCATTCTTCTTCTTCTTCTTCTTCTTTTCATTCTTCTTTTCATTCTTCTTTTCATTCTTCTTCTTCTTCTTTTCATTCTTCTTTTCATTCTTCTTCTTCTTCTTTTCATTCTTCTTCTTCTTCTTTTCATTCTTCTTTTCATTCTTCTCATTCTTCTTTTCATTCTTCTTTTCATTCTTCTTCTCATTCTTCTTTTCATTCTTCTTCTTCTTTTCATTCTTCTTCTTCTTCTTCTTTTCATTCTTCTTCTTTTCATTCTTCTTCTTCTTCTTCTTTTCATTCTTCTTCTTTTCATTCTTCTTCTTCTTCTTCTTCTTCTTCTTCTTCTTTTCATTCTTCTTCTTCTTTTCATTCTTCTTTTCATTATTCTCATTCTTCTTTTCATTCTTCTTTTCATTCTTCTTCTCATTCTTCTTTTCATTCTTCTTCTTCTTCTTTTCATTCTTCTTCTTCTTCTTTTTATTCTTCTTTTCATTCTTCTTCTTCTTCTTTTCATTCTTCTTCTTCTTTTCATTCTTCTTTTCATTCTTCTTCTTCTTCTTTTCATTCTTCTTCTTCTTCTTTTCATTCTTCTCATTCTTCTTTTCATTCTTCTTTTCATTCTTCTTCTCATTCTTCTTTTCATTCTTCTTCTTTTCATTCTGCTTCTTCTTCTTCTTTTCATTCTTCTTTTCATTCTTCTTTTCATTCTTCTTTTCATTCTTCTTCTTCTTCATCTTCTTCTTCATCTTCTTCGTCGTGCCCCGTGACTGCCCAAATGAGTGAAGTGTGCGGTGATTCTAAGATCGACGACACTCATCTGCATATCATACTGACTGACAGTATTATTTCTCTTCCCCAGCAGACTCCAAGGGCATTTAAATTAAAGGTACAGTGTTCTGCACTAATATAAAGGCTCTCTGAAGCCTAGAAACCCTTTTAATAAGTTAAATTCGCAGCGAATAAATTCGCATCGAATCGAATTTATTCCGCAAATTCGGCGAATCAGCCGAATCGAATTTTTGAATAATTCGCTCATCTCTAATAATAATACTGTGATTACACCCATAGCATGTGGTAGGAGGCTGGAAGATTCATCGTTTTGTGAGTGGAAATCTACTTTTTATACCTATTACCAATAAAATTACTGGTTGCACTATGGAGGGTCTCTGCTTGTGTCTTACTATGACCCTGGGAGGAGCTGGCTGCTAAACTGGTGGACGCTGGAGGAGGAAGATATTTTCTAGAGAGTGATCCATACTAATAGGATCGTGTGATCCTGAAAGTGTGCTGGCCCCTTGGGGTCTAAGGAAGGAGGTGAGGGGGCATTTTGGCTGTTAAGGATTGTCACGTGTGCATCACGTACACTGCACATAATTTTGCATGAAGAGTGGAGTGTGAAGTTCATCATTAAGCACAGCATCATCAGTCTTATTATTATTAACTTTGGACTTTTCTCGTATATGAACTATCGTTTATTCCTTTGTGCACTTTTTGTGTGGCACTGTTTATTATTAGTATATATGTTATTATAGTATATATTACCTTATTTTCACGTTTTTGCACGAGGTATATTCCCCATGAGGGAATACATGCATGACACTGTATATGTATTGAGTATCTTGGATTTATTTTGGGGATTGAGTATATATTATATTACGGTTCTATTAGATACTAATAAGCGCTGCACTCATAATTTTTGCACTTTTTATTCACTTATTTTGGGTATAAGCTTAGTGTCAGCAGCTTATGGTTATAGGGTAGGAGTCCTTGTGAGCGCAGGAGGTTTTTTGTAATTAACTCCACTGAAACTGCCCTACTAAAACTCACTAATGATCTACTAACTGCTAAAACCAATGGCCACTACTCCATACTCTTACTACTTGAACTCTCTGCGGCTTTTGATACTGTTGACCATCCCCTCCTCCTCAAAAAACTCCATTCTCTTGGCCTCCGAGACTCTGCTCTCTCCTGGTTCTCCTCCTACCTATCGCAGAGCTCCTTCAGTGTTACCTATAACTATGTCTCCTCCACTCCACTCCCTCTTTCTGTAGGGGTCCCTCAAGGTTCTGTCCTCGGACCCCTTCTCCTCTCCATCTACACCTCCTCCCTTGGTCACTTGATAAACTCCCATGGCTTTAAGTACCATCTCTATGCTGATGACACACAAATCTATCTTTCTACTCCTCTCCTGACCCCTTCAGTCTCTTCTTGCATTACTAACCTACTAAGTGACATATCAACATGAATGTCACTCCACTTCCTCAAACTCAATCTTTCCAAAACTGAGCTCATACTATTCCCTCCAGCCCAAGCCCCCTCTCCTGACTTCTCCATCAAGATCAATAACACAACCATCAGTCCCTCTCCTCATTCCAGGGTGCTAGGTGTAATCCTAGACTCTCAAGACAAACAAACGAACGAAACCAGCGCTCAGGTCTTCATGCAGACTTAAAGGAATTCAAAATGGCAAACGAAGAGGTGCTGCCCTTCAAAGATCAGGGAATCTGGATGCTAATGAACAAAGAACAAAAAAGGGTGCACTCTCATCGTGCATTACCGTGGTACAGCATGTGTTTATTGTGTAATCAAATAGATGTATTCTCAGAAACCAAAGGATAATAAAATCAGTGTGAATAGTCTGCAATGGCAGTCAATGCAATGCTGTGCCCCAATAGGGGATAAACTGATGCGTTTCGGGAGATGAACCCTCTTCCTCAGAGCTTAATCCTAGACTCCCATCTGTCCTTTCAGTCCCAAATCCAATCGCTGTCCAAATCTTGTAGACTTCACCTCCGCAACATCTCCAAGATACGCCCATTCTTAACCTCTGAAACTACTAAGCAACTTATTCACTCCCTGGTTATCTCTCACCTTGACTATTGTAACTCCCTCCTCATTGGCCTACCTCATCGCAGTTTATCCCCTTTTCAGTCTATCATTAATGCTGCTGCCAGACTTATCCACCTTACTAACCGTTCTGTATCTGCCATCCCTCTCTGCCGATCCCTCCACTGGCTTCCCATTACCCAAGAGACATAAATTCAAAACATTAACAATAACATATAAAGCCATTTATAACTCTGCCCCAAATTACATCAGCAATCTTGTCTCCAAATATCACCAAACCATACTCTCCGCTCCTTGCGCGATCTCCTGCTCTCTAGCTCCCAAGTCTCCTCCTCCCATGCTCATCTCCAGGACTTCTCCAGAGCTTCCCCCTTCCGGTGGAACTCTCTACCCCAATTTATCAGACTATCACCTACTCTGCTCACTTTTAGGCGATCTCTGAAAACCTATCTCTTCAGGGAAGCCTATCCTGCCCCCAGCTAATAATGGAATCTTCTATTATTAAAAAGCGGAAGCCGTCAGCAGCGTGAGCAGACGACAGAGGCACATGGCGCAGGGTGGCGGTGGAGGCAGCAGTATTCGGAAGCCATACACAGGCCTAGATTAAAAAGCGGAAGCCGTCAGCAGCGTGAGCAGACGACAAAGACGCACATGTCAGAGGATGGATCTGGCAGCAGTATGAGAAGGCGGTACAGGGGCCCGTGGCACAGTGTGGTGATGGGGGCTACAGCAACTGGATGCCAGAAAGTGGCCGATAGGGCTATATACTGCATGACTACATAGGTGGTTTTTATAGTACTTTATTTTGGCCTCCCTCTCAGCAGGTGTGAAAAAGGCCACCATTTTTGAACGGTAGCGAGGGTCCAACAACGTGGACAGCCAAAAGTCACCCCTCTGTCTGATGGTTATTATTCGGTTGTCGCTACACAAGCAACCGAGCATGCTATGGGCCATTTGTGCCAAGGAATGCGAGGGACTCCCTGCCTCCATCTCCACAGCATACTGCCACGGTGCGTCTGGGTCCTCTGTCTCCTCCTCCTCCTCTACCAGATGCTCCTGCTCCTCCACTCCTGTCCGCTGAGTGGAAAAACCACCCATTTCACTCAATAATTCCTGAGCACCAATGTCCTCCTCTACCTCCTCCTCTTCTTCCTGTCCTGCCCCCACAGGGGTCATGTGGCGTTGAGATCTGTGCGCCACGTCTACCGCACCCTGACCAGCCATTGTTAACAGCATTTGTTCCAGGACGTGCAACAGAGGAATGACGTCGTTCATCCCATAGTCCTGCCGACTCACGAATAGCGTGGCCTCCTCAAAGGGCCTGAGCAAGTGGCAGGTGTCACGCATGAGCTGCCAATGGCTGACATCTAAGTTACACAGGGGAGTACCTTTATCCGCTTGTAACATCAGGAAATCGGTGATGGCCTTTCGCTGTTCGTAAAGGCGGTCTAACATATGTAGGGTTGAATTCCACCTTGTTGCAACGTCGCAGATCAGGCGATGCTGTGGAATTCCGTTCTGCCGCTGCAGCTCAAGGAGGGTGTGCTTTGCGGTGTAGGAATGGCTGAAATGCATGCAAAGTTTACGTGACATTTTAAGGATGTCTTGCAGTGGGATGGTGGATTTTAGGAACCGCTTGACAACCAGATTGAACACGTGAGCCATGCATGGCGCATGGCACAACCTTCCTTGACGCAGAGCAGACACCATGTTCTTTCCGTTGTCGGTCAACATGGTTCCGATTTTCAGTTTGCGCGGAGACAGCCATCTGTCGATTTCTCTGTTCATTACACTCAGAAGTTCCTCCCCTGTGTGACTACGTTCGCCAAGGCATACCAGGTGCAGCACAGCGTGACACCGTTGCGCCCTGCACATGTGATATGCCGGTCGGGTAATGGGACTTGGCACGGGGGTGGCGGCTGAGGACACGACGGAAGAAGAGGTGGTAGAGGCGGACATCTTTGCTGGACCAAGGACGTGCAAACGTGGAGGCAAAAGCGGCGTGACCTGTCCAAGTTGCTGGTGCGGCTGTGCCGGCACCACGTTCACCCAGTGGGCCGTAAATGACATGTACTGTCCCTGACCGTAGTTACAGCTCCACACGTCGGCGCTGCTGTGCACTTTGGCAGAGACCGACATGCTCAAAGACTGGCCCACCATCTCTTCTACATGTGAATGCAGGGCTGGCACTGCCTTTTTGGCGAAGAAATGCCGGCTTGGCACTCTCCACCATGGCTCGGCACAAGCCATCATTTCTCGGAAAGGTGCTGAGTCCACCACTTGGAAAGGGAGGGACCGCAGCACCAGCAACTTGGACATGAGGACGTTCAGCTTCTGCACCGTCGGGTGCGTGCTCGCAAACTGTTGTCTCTTGGAAACGGATTCCAAGAAAGACTGCTGACGGAATCCGTGAAGAGGAGTAGCAGGAGAAGGAGCATCTGAACGAGCGGAAGATGCCAACGAGTGACAACTCCCCTCAGCAGAGGTGTTGGAGCCTTGACTGGCTGATAGAGGGCGATTGACGTCGGGTGACAGAGCAAGTAACGGAGCGGGTGATGGAGCGGGGGCTAGGGCAGGCAGAACCGCCATATCTTTATCACGGTTTTCCCAGGCCACCGAATGGCAACGCTGCATATGCTGACGCAACGCTGTAGTCCCAACATTGGCCCCCTGGCCACGCTTGACTTTCTGGCCACATAGTCGACATACGGCTACGTTTACTTCCTCGGGCGGCTTGACAAAAAATTGCCACACCGCCGAGTAGGAAACTTTGCCCCTGCTACTCCTCACTGGCTGACTGCTACTTCCTCCGTGCACACCGGCACCACTACTGGCCGTGGTGGTAGGCTGCAGTGGAGCTGGTGCTCTACTCCGTGGCCGTTTGGCTCCACTGACACTGCTGCGACCCTGCTGCCTCCTGGGCAACCCACCGACTGTTTTGCTCGCTGGCAAGCTGGCACCCTCTTCTCCTGATGATGCGGAAGCAATAGCCTGATGACGACGAGGCTGCCAAGTGCGATCAGCCTCATCATCATCAATTAGGGTCTCCGCCTCACTACTAGCCCCCTCGGCTGCGTGTGGGTCAGGAGACAGACCTGTCTCTAGACCGGCTACCGAGCCACTCTCCTCGCCAGTACTTCTTCGCCTGGCTGCTGAAGAGGCGGATGTCTCCCCCCGTTCCTGACCGCCCTCTGTTAGCTCTTCCTCACTGTACAGTGGGGCTGAGCCCACAGCATGCGATACTTCGCTTGGTGAGGGAACACCAAAGGACAGGGGCAGGTCGAGGACACGTGATTTCAGTGGGCTTGCTCCCGGGCCATGCCAACTAACGGTTGTGTCTGACGTACCCACCGACCGTTGGCTGTAGGTGTCAGAGGTGACCTGGGAAGAGGAAGACGACCGAGTCAATCAATCGATGACGGCAGGGTTGTCGGTGGAGACACGACCGCTGGATGACACCGGGAGCACTGGCCTCTGGCTGCGACTAGTGCTGCCTCGACCCCTTCCTCTGCTGCCACGTCTGCTCGCTTCTAAAACATTGCCTCCTCTGCCACTCCTCTGCGTGTTGTCTGACATACTCTTTAATTCAATAAGCACCCCAAAAATAAAACCGGATTTAACTCTTTGAACGTACAATAGTGGTTGTGAGCAGAAAGTCAGTTTATTTAGCACAATCGGTCAATTGCAGCTTGCCGTTGGCTGGAAACTGTACGTTTATGTCACTGGAATGCACTAATCACCCAAAAAATATTACCGCCACCCGGAGTGTAAATGGATCTAACTCTTTGAACGTTCAATAGTGGTTGTGAAGCAGAAAGTCAGTTTATTTAGCACAATCGGTCAATTGCAGCTTGCCGTTGGCTGGAAACTGTACGTTTATGTCACTGGAATGCACTAATCACCCAAAAAATATTACCGCCACCCGGCGTGTATATGGATTTAACTCTTTGAACGTACAATAGTGGTTGTGAAGCAGAAAGTCAGTTTATTGTACACAATCGGTCAATTGCAGCTTGCCGTTGGCTGGAAACTGTACGTTTCTGTCACTGGAATGCACTAATCACCCAAAAAATATTACCGCCAGCCGGCGTGTAAATGGATTTAACTCTTTGAACGTACAATAGTGGTTGTGAAGCAGAAAGTCAGTTTATTGTACACAATCGGTCAATTGCAGCTTGCGTTGGCTGGAAACTGTACGTTTGTGTCACTGGAATGCACTAATCACCCAAAAAATATTACCGCCAGCCGGCGTGTAAATGGATTTAACTCTTTGAACGTACAATAGTGGTTGTGAAGCAGAAAGTCAGTTTATTTTGCACAATCGGTAAACTGCAGCACCAACTGTGCAGGACAGCCACCAAAAAAAAAAATGGTGTATGTCACTTTAAATTTTCGATTCTTTGATAGCTGTGGCCCTAAGTATCGATTCTGTGTCCCTGAGTAACGATTCTGTGTCCCTGAGTAACGATTCTGTGTCCCTGAGTAACAATTCTGTGTCCCTGAGTAACAATTCTGTGTCCCTGAGTAACAATTCTGTGGCCCTAAAGTCTCTGTGGCCCTAACTCTGTCCCTCAATACACAGAGGTCTGTCTCTCTTGAATGACCGGAGGCTAATGGAGAATTCTAAGATGGCCGCGATTTATAGCTCCACCATTACACAGTGCTGGCTGGCTGGCTGCTGATTGGCTAATGCGATCACATGTCATGATTCATGACTCATGAATGCTTTATGGGTCAGCGCGCCTTGTCTGCGCGCCTTCCCAGAGATCCCCGCCCCATTTTCTCTGTCCATTTTCTCCTGTCGCCACACATGTCGCCGCCATTTTTGGGAAAATTCGATTCGTGCATCCGAAGTTTGCTAATCTTCGGATTCGTTGCGAATAGAATTTTTCCAAATCTTCGGAACGAATTCCACTTCGTCATGTTCGATTCGCTCATCTCTAATGTTTATCAATGGAATTTTTCCAATTAGAACAAACTGGACCATTGTAAAAAGGGTTATTTACCTTCCTTTGGATTAACTGGTTTACGGGTCTAAGGATCCATTTTTTAACATGATAGCTACACTGACTGGCCACTTTATTAGGTACACCTGTTCAATTGATTGGTAACACAAATTGCTAATCAGCCAATCACATGGCAGCAACTGTCAAGGTCCTACCTTTTCCCTGAGGTTATGTTACTCCATGTGCTGGCGTCCATCTTGGAATTCTGCTGTGCATGGTGGGAATCCTTTTATGCCTTCAGGTCTCTGAGGTCCATCCCCCAGAGGGGTGTGGCTGATGACATATAAGCCTGTGGCCCGCACATGCTCTTTGCACTTGTGTCTTGTGTCTTTGTGTTGCTATTACTCTGTTCTGACTCTCGTGACTCTCCTGGTATCTGATTCGGCTTGTGACTTGACTATTCTTTGTATTCTCCTTTGATCTGACCCTCTGTTGCTGAACCCGGCTCGTGACCTGTGATTCTCATCTGCTGTCCTGTACTGTTTTGTCCTGTTGTTGTTGACCCGGCCTGTCTGACTACTCTTTTGTCTCTTCCACCAGCTACACGCCATTGGCGGCGGCCATTACCGCAGCTGAGGTGTCTCGGGGGCTGCGACCTGGTTCCTGGCTGCGTCAAGTCCATCCCCACCATCAGGGGCCCTGGTGAAGGGCAGCCTGGGACTTAGACTCCGCACCCTGAGGGACTTCGGTCTGTGGGTGGTGGTTGTCGTCAGCCAGTGCGGTACATTGTTAGGCCTGCCTGTCCATTCCTCGGCCCCTGCCCTGACAGCAACTCAATGCATTTAGGCATGTAGATGTGATGAAGACAACTTGCTGAAGTTCAAACTGAGCATCAGAAAGGGGCAGAAAGGGGATTTAAGTGACTTTGAACGTGGCATGGTTGTTGGTGCCAGACAGGTTGGTCTGAGTATTTAAAAAACTGCTGATATACTGGGATTTTCACACACAACCATCTCTAGGGTTTACAGAGAATGTTCCAAAAAGAGAAAATATCCAGTGAGTAGCAGCTGTGTGAACGAAAATGCCTTGTTGATGTCAGAGGTCAGAGGAGAATGGGCAGACTGGTTCGAGATGATAGAAAGGTAACAGTAACTCATGTCAATATGGACCAAAATCACTGAGGAATGTTTCCAACACCTTGTTGAATCTATACCATGAAGAAATAAGGCAGTTTGGAAGGCAAAGGGGGGTCCAACAAAGTACAAGCAAAGTGTACCTAATAAATTAGTTGGTGATTGTATGTAACAATACTAACTAAATACTAACTACATACTGTAGATAATTCCATAGGGTTTAGTAGCATAAGATAAATCATATATTGTACATTATTTTATTACATATTTTAACATATTGCAAGTTAGGTATTCATCAACAATTTATTTCTAATCAGCCCTTGCTGACATTCACATATCATAGCATCCATATATTAGAGGCTGATGCTGCTATGTAGAACCTGCATTTTTCAGTTGTACCTCCCCAACCTCAACTTGTGATAATGTCTTAAATCCCTTTTCCCAGTCTACATAAAAACCTTCTCATATACTGTAGCTCCCAATGCCTAAAAAAATTTAGGATCACAACACTGTGCAAGACAATATAGACTCTTAGGGGAAGATTTACAAAAATTGGTGCACACAAAATCTGGTGCAGCTGTGCATAGTAACCAATCAGCTTATATGTTTTATTGTCAAAACTTAAATGAACAAGTTGAAGTTAAAAAATGGTTGATTACTTTGCACAGCTGCACCAGATGCTGTCTGCACTGGCTTCAGTAAATCTTCCCCTTAATGTTCACTGCTACCTAATGCCTGTTTTCAAGTTCAGAGATTTATGGTAATACAGTTTGTTTAATTAGTATTACAAGTATACAATATGTGTGTATATGAATTTGAATACATACATAATTGGATAAATGTTTATTTTTACTGTAAGTATCAGCAGCAGAATTAACAGCTGGACTCTCTTTTAAGCAGCAAGTAGTCTGGTTCAGTGATAGCAACTACAGTACTATTTTAATGTTTGTATTTCTTTGTTTCTAATGAATCTTTTAAGAAAATGCTATCTGTAATAAATTGCATGAGTATGAAACTATGTGATGCTAAGAATATTGCTTGAGGGGGGTGGAACTTAGCAAGTGGAAGAAAAGTATTTTCCAGTGAAAAGTAGAACGCCATAGAGAATAGAAGAGGGGTAAGATATGCTTGCTGTTGATAAAAGATAAGGAAAATGCAGAGGGGGGGGGGGGTTAGGGGGGGGGAAGGGGTTAATGTTCTAAGAGGGAGTAAATGAAGTAATAAGAAACAATTGTATATTTATGATGATTGAGATGGAAATGTTTTTATCTTTTTTCTCTATTGTTATTACTGTGAAAAATAATAAATATTTAAATTAAAAAATAAAAAATAAAAAGTATTAATTGACTCTAAAGAGATTGGTGTTCTGAACAGTTTAAAGACTCAATATAGTGATAAATATTGTATTCAGGTAAGTTTACACAGTAATGCCAGTAAATGAATTTTTTTATTTTAATTTCACAGGCCTTTATTTCATTTCCCTATATATCTTATAGAATGTCTTAACCCGCTTAAATATGTTCTTTGGTGTGTAGCTACTTAATAGTGGCAACTCTTTTATATCCAGTGCATTGCAAATGCATCACTTGGGAGATGTGTGTCAAGTTCAGTGCATCCTTCTTATACAGCAAACACTCACTATTTAAAGCAGAACATCAGGGAAAACAACAATTTAGCCTTGCATTAGGTCTTTCTCTGCACTGAAAGGATGAAATGCTTGTTTTGTATAGGGGAGGAGGAATATGCAGAAATATTTACCTTATTCCTTGTTCCCCTAGCACAGCGGTTCTCAACCTGGGGGTCGCGACCCCTTTGGGGGTCGAACGACACTTTCCCAGGGGTCGCCTAAGACCATCGGAAAACACATATTTCCGATGGCCTTAGGAACCGAGACACCGCTCCTCGATCCGTCTCCAGGTGTGGGCGGGATGACATGCCGTCCCTGTCATCTGGACACACCCCCGGGATCAATCCTTCCTCGTCGGTGATTGGCCGCCGGAGCTGTAGCTCAGGAGAGGCACACAGGCGGCCAATCACCGGCGAGGAGGTGGAGCTTGGAAAGGAGGAGCCGAGCGGCACCGCGAAGATCGAGCGAGTGAAGAGGAGGAGAGCGGCCGGAGAAGGAAGACATCTGACCGGTAAGTGTCTGTACCATGGGAGAGGGAGGGAGCGAGCGAGCCCAGGCTGGAGCAGGGGTCAGCAAGGTAAGTATCATTGGTGTCAGTGGGAGGAATAGTGCCCAATCATTGGTGTCACTAATACCAATGATGGGGCACTATTCCTCCCCCCACTGACACCAACGATGGGGCACTATTCCTCCCCCCACTGACACCAACGATGGGGCACTATTCTTCCTCCCACTGACACCAACGATGGGGCACTATTCCTCCCACTGACACCAACGATGGGGCACTATTCCTCCCACTGACACCAACGATGGGGCACGATTCCTCCCCCCACTGATACCAATGATGGGGCACTATTCCTCCCACTGACACCAACGATGGGGCACTATTCCTCCCACTGACACCAACGATGGGGCACTATTCCTCCCACTGATACCAATGATGGGGCACTATTCCTCCCACTGACACCAATGATGGGGCACTATTCCTCCCACTGACACCAACGATGGGGCACTATACTTCCCACTGATACCAACGATGGGGCACTATTCCTCCCACTGACACCAATGTTGGGGCACTATTGCTCCCCCTGATACCAATGATGGGGCACTATTCCTCCCACTGACACCAATGATGGGGGCACTATTCCTCCCACTGATACCAATGATGGGGCACTATTCCTCCCACTGACACCAATGATGGGGCACTATTCCTCCCACTGATACCAGTGTTGGGGCACTATTCCTCCCACTGACACCAGTGTTGGGGCACTATTCCTCCCCCCACTGACACCAACGATGGGGCACTATTCCTCCCCCCACTGACACCAACAATGGGGCACTATTCCTCCCACTGACACCAACGATGGGGCACTATTCCTCCCACTGATACCAACGATGGGGCACTATTCCTCCGACTGACACCAACGATGGGGCACTATTCCTTCCACTGATACCAACGATGGGGCACTATTCCTCCCACTGACACCAATGATGGGGCACTATTCCTCCCACTGACACCAACGATGGGGCACTATACTTCCCACTGATACTAATGATGGGGCACTATTCCTCCCACTGACACCAATGATGGGGGCACTATTCCTCCCACTGATACCAATGACGGGGCACTAATCCTCCCCCCACTGATACCAATGATGGGGCACTATTCCTCCCCCCACTGACACCAACGATGGGGCACTATTCCTCCCACTGACACCAACGATGGGGCACTATTCCTCCCACTGATACCAACGATGGGGCACTATTCCTCCCACTGACACCAACGATGGGACACTATTCCTCCCCCTGACACCAACGATGGGGCACTATTCCTCCCCCTGACACCAACGATGGGGCACTATTCCTCCCACTGACACCAACGATGGGGCACTATACTTCCCACTGACACCAATGTTGGGGCACTATTCCTCCCACTGACACCAATGTTGGGGCACTATTGCTCCCCCTGACACCAATGTTGGGGCACTATTCCTCCCACTGACACCAATGATGGGGCACTATTCCTCCCACTGACACCAGTGTTGGGGCACTATTCCTTCCACTGATACCAGTGATGGGACACTTTTTCTCCCACTGACACCAGTGATGGGGCACTATTCCTCCCACTGACACCAATGATGGGGCACTATTCCCCCCACTGACACCAATGATGGGGCACTATTCCCCCCACTGACACCAATGATGGGGCACTATTCCCCCCACTTACACCAATGATGGGGCACTATTCCCCCCACTGACACCAATGATGGGGCACTATTCCTCCCACTGACACCAATGATGGGGCACTATTCCTCCCACTGACACCAATGATGGGGCACTATTCCTCCCACTGACACCAATGATGGGGCACTATTCCTCCCACTGACACCAATGATGGGGCACTATTCCCCCCACTGACACCAATGATGGGGCACTATTCCCCCCACTGACACCAATGATGGGGCACTATTCCTCCCACTGACACCAATGATGGGGCACTATTCCTACCACTGACACCAATGATGGGGCACTATTCCTACCACTGATACCAATGATGTGGCACTATTCCTCCCATTGACATCAGTGATGGGACACTATTCCTCCCACTGACACCAATGACGTGGCACTACTCCTCCCACTGCAAAATTACAGTTATGAAGTAGCAATGAAAATAATTTTATGGTTGGGGGTCACCACAACATGAGGAACTGTATTAAGGGGTCGCGGCATTAGAAAGGTTGAGAACCACTGCCCTAGCAGCTGACACTATTCCACACTCTCTGACACGGGTGGGGGCCCTTGACATCCTCACATACAAACAGGACTGCTGCTTCTGCATTGTGTGTGATGAAATTGGAAAGGCCACAGCTGGTCAAGTGGTGAAGAGAAGTGGCCTCAGGTTACTGGTTGTGTAGAAGGAAGGGGAAAAAACAAGCATTTTGCCATTGCAGTGTAGAGGAGGACCCACTGCAAGAATTGACTTTTGCATTCCCTGGAGATTTGCTTTATCACCACATCATGTGGTATCTGCTTACTTCACAATCATGGGTTTCTGCTAAATGCCTTCCAGCCTTTGGGTCCCCAAAGTATCATTAATCTTTGTCCGGGGAGTACTACCTGATTCTTTCAAACTTCAATCATGTGACCCAGTCACTTGATGTTATTTTTCTCCTGTTACATTCCACTTTGTTTATACACAAAGTGCTTGTATTGTATCATAATAAAAAAGAAAAAAAGCTGATTCTCATGTAATAAATCAAGCAAAAGAATAGTAATGAACTCTCATACAAACAACTTGACAAAAATGGGTATAGTATACTTGACATCTGTTATACCAATACCATCTTCAATATACTCATGGAGGTTCTCTTAAGCACTCAAAGATAAATAACTTTGTCCTGACTCCTCAATAAATCCAACACATTTCACACAACGTATTGTTCTTCCACTGGGGAGCAATGACTGTTTATAAGGCTACGTTCACACTAGCGTTGTGTGCAGGTGGCAGAGAGGCGTTTGGGAAGCGTTTTTACCGCTTCCAAAACTCCTCTGACAATTCTGCACATTGCAGCACATGGAGCTGTTCTAACGGGAGCGTTAGCGTCGCCGCAAAACAGACGCCTCTGCTTGAGTCAGGAGGCGTTGAAGCCTCCTATTCTAGTCTACTGTGCCGCTCAGCAAATGCCTGGCCGGCGTTTGTGGCGCGGTTGCGACGTGGTTGCGGGGCGTTTGCGGAGCAGTAACACCATTTAAACTTCATTATAGGCATTTGCGGAGCATACGTTGTTTGCGGAGCATTTTCCGAGCGTTAAGCAATGTCCCCAAACACCGGACCAACGCTTGCCAAACACTATAGGGGCATTTGGCAAGTGTTGGTAAAACAGTCAAGTGTGAACGAGCCCTTATAGGGTTCAGCATAAGAATTTGTTTTTAATTTCACATGTCTGAATTTATAGTTTCTCCACATTTACATCAGAAACAATTGAGTACTGTCCGTGATACTTTTTTTATTTGCACTAACATACAATTTTGAGGACAAGCTTTCGGGGTATGTCCCCTTCTTCAAAGTCCAAACAATACTATTACAAATCACAAAGTTTAAGCAGAATGTTAGAAGGGATTGAGAAAAAAAAACAAAAAAGGCTACAGATAAGATACATCAAGAGCGAGGGGGGGAGGGGGGGATACTACACTCACACAGAGGGGGTCAAGCTTCAGCTAATAGATAGTCATAAAGCTGTCGGATAATGACTGAGGAACCCCATGTCCAAGTTAAGGCCGTTATCTTTTGTGTCAAATAGAATTATCATTCTTAGTTCAAATGTTTTTCTTTCCTGAATAGATTTGAATTTTCATTTCAGAACCAAAACATTGAGGTCTTCCATATTGTGGCCTGGTTGTGTGAAATGGTGTCCTACAGGTGTGCAGAGGTCATCTTCTTTATGTTCCTTGATGGTATGTCTGTGCGTATTCATCCTTGTTTGCAACTTCTGTCCTGTTTCGCCAACATAAGATCCTTTGCTGCATTTTCTGCACTGGATAAGGTACACAACATTACTGGAGGTGTAGCTGTATAATCCGGAGATATTGAAGATCCCTTTTGAGTGTCTGACACTTTTACAATCACCTCCACATTTACATGCAATCCAAGATGTCAAACAAAACTACTATACTGGCAGGGGTACAATGCTTTTTTTTCTTGTTTATAATGCCACATTCACATAGTCAATTAGGTCCATGCACCACCAAGAATAGGTGTATTTCTGTGATTCCTCACACGGGAACACTCATCACATGGGTTTGTGATTCCAAAAGTTCAAATCAATGACAGGCTGACAGGCACTGCAGTTTACATGTACACATTAAGTGATTACATATATATAGTTAGTGTCTGTGCTCAGGGCTGCTTTGTTCCTAATCACTTCCTGTAACCACTCAATGTGCACTTACATGCAAACAGCCTGTCATTGCTTTGCACAGACATCTCATGTCTAATCACAAACATATGTAACCCCCCCCCCTTCCCCGGGAAAATGCTGATTCTTGGCAGGGCAGTGTACTGATCTAAATAGTAATGTTAAAATAGTGTTAGGAATTTGTTAATAGAATTAAAAATATTGTTACTGCTTAAAAATGGCATGTGGAGTTAGGTTTACTTAAACTGTATTTCCACTTCTGTAGCCAAATTGGTGATAACACACAGGAAGGTGCAGAGTTTCAATCATTTTTCTGCCTTCGCTTCAGAGATTCTGTGTCATTTATAGAAGCTGTAGTATGGATTGTATGAATGGGAGGAAAGGGGAGCATAGGCAAGCTCTCTTGATGTGAGCTCCTGACAACCCATTAGCCTTATGAAGCCCTGCCATGGTGGAAGATAACAGCAGTGGAGGCAAGGGTAGGACAGAGAAATATTTCTATTGAAACAAGAAGAATCATCACAAGTCACACATCATACTAATTGCAAGTTATTCCCCTTGTGCTGAATTTTATGTTTTTATTCTATTTAAACTTGGGGTTTAACCACTTCAATACCGTGCTATAGACATCCATGGATGTCCTCCCAGAACCCATCCCCCTGCAAGCCCCCGGGCATGCATCAGGCGTGCTCTGTTACCCCTGTGTCCTTTGGACACAGCAGATCACAGATTGGGGTAAAGAGCCAATCACAGTGGCCATTTACCATGTGATCAGCTGTGTCCAAATACAGCTGATCACATAGAAACAGACTTGCCAGTAATCATCAGTCCTTTGCTTTCATACTGTGCCTGTGTGAATAAGGGAAAGATGATAACCGGCAAGCCCCACCAGTGCCTGTCAGTGCCCATCAGTGCAGTATATCAGTGCCTATCAGTGCTGCCTCACCAGTGCAGCTTTATCAGTGCCTCCTTATCAGTGCCCATCAGTGCAGCTTGTCAGTGGCCATCAATGCCGCCTCATCAATGCCCATCAGTATTCATCAATGGTGTCTCATCAGTGGTGCCTAATCAGTATAGCTTTATCAGTGCCCATAAGTGCAGCCTCATCAGTGTCCATCAGTGCAGTCTATCAGTGCCCATAAATTAAGCCTCATCAGTGCACATCAATGCAGAAGAAAACTTACTTATTTGCTAAATTTTATAACAGAAACTAAGAAAAACTTTTTTTTAAAAAACTTTCAATCTTTTTTCATTTGTTTATCAAAAAATAAAAAAACAGTGGTGTTTAAATATCACCTAAAGAAAGTTCTATCTGTCGGAAATTTATTTTTAAACATTTCATATGGGTACAGTGTTGCATTGTCATTCAAAGTGCGACAGCACTGAAAGCTGAAATGCTTGCTCTGCACAGCATTTGATTGACAACAGTGGAAGTCAATGGCTCCCGCTGTTATCAATCTGTCTAGGAAGATGGGAGACAGTGACGAGAGTCGCTACTTTTGTGCACATCACTGGTTGGATTGGGCTCAGGTGAGCATAAGGGGGGGGGGAGATTCTGCAGCACAGAAGGTTTTTCACCTTAATGCATAGTATGTTTCAGAATTTGTTTCATATCTTTTGGCATTTATTTTGTTTCATTCATAATAGCTGGTTGTTAAGGAGCAATCAGCTGCCACTTCCTTAACAACCATGATTCATCTGCTGTGAGCAGGATACTCTGCTGACAGAAGAATATCTGGTATGGATTTCGAGGGCAACCCCATGCCAAAATTAAAAACAAAATGGCATGGGTAACCCCCAAAATCCATACCAGACCTAAGGGTCTAATAAGGATGTTAAGGAAAATCCCATGGCAAAATAAATAAAAAGGTATGGGTTCCCCCCAAAATCCATACCAGACACGTATCCAAGCACAGGGCCTGGCAGGCCAGGATAGGGGGAACTAGCGAGAGCCCCCCGAGCCAAAAACAGGCCACATGCCCTCAACATGGAGGTGCTTTTTGAGAGGGGGGCTCCCCCCCAAAGCACCTTGTCCCCATGTTGATGAGGATATGGGCCCCTTCCCCACAACCTTGATCCAGTGGTTGTTGGTGTGTGGGGGTGACTTATCAGAATTTAGAAGCCCCCTTCAACAAGGGTGTTCCCAGATTTGGTCCCCAAATGAGTATGGGATACATAGTACAAGTGAATAAAAATCCAGAGTTAATCACGATGAACAGTGACCCACATGAAAAAAAGCAAAACAAAAAAAAAGCCTGCCGAACATGACCAGTCCCATTGAGAGACACTCACTGAATGACAGGTAAACATGGCGGTGGGGTGACGTCTTAACATCTTGAGTCCCTAGGCTTTTTTCTCCCTAAATACCCTTGAGCCTCAGAGGTTTTTTTTTAATTTTATTTTTGGTGAAGTCTAGGCTACACATGTTGTACGTTGTATCTTTAAGTGTTTGAAGTCTAATCTTACAAATTATATATTTTTGTGACAGATGGGGCTTCAGTTTTGTAGCAAATCTGGATACATATATTCTTATTTCCTTGGTTTTTATTTGGAATAAATAGTAAAAATATTAAATAATAAACAATTTTCCTGTAATTTTCCCAATGCAATATTCATATAGTTTATTTAAATAAAAAACATGCAGAGCTATTTTCTCACATTCATTTGATGGTTAATGTTAGAGTGTTTTAAACTTTTCTTATTTTAGTAAGTGTAAATGGTGAGCATTAGGTTGTCTTCTCTGTTTATCTATTGAAGACAATATACTGTATATGATGGCTGGATTGTTGGATGTGCTTTATCTGGAGATGATGTGAGCAGTATGTTAATGTTCCTGGAGATATCAAAATATATATTTACCTCCAAAAAATGTGCATTTATTATTTTTTTTCTAAAAGGTGAACTTATCCTTTAAAAAGATATACCCCACCATCATAGCAGGAAAAGTTCTCAATACATATAACCAAATAAAAATTCCAAAGAAAAAGGGCAAACAATAAATAGGGTCTCCTGCTGTCTCTTATATAATCTCATGTCTTCAGTGCATTTCATGGCTTTGTCTGCTTCCTCAGGAGGAGGGGGTCCCACATCAATATCAGGTAAAACTCAAAAGGATAGTCGGCGCTAGGAAAAAGAGAATATTTATGCAGCTAGAAAGTAAGGCTGTTTACTATTCAACTACTGACTAGGCTCGACCCTGCTTAGCTTCTGAAATCAGACAAGTGCAAGGTAGAAAGCAAGAAAGGTAAGTATACAAAACCCCAAAATAAAATGTGAAAACAAAAGTGCAACACCTAAGTGATCAAGAATGATTATCCTCCCTCGTGGAGGAGTTACTTGGTGACTTCACACTGCTGCTTACACTTCTGGAATCGGCGGCCCTCTTAGTAGGTGAATGTCAACACATGGTAGATTTACACTCTGCTATATCTATGCAGTTTGTTGTATGAATTTAATGGATGGATAGAAGCTGATTTTATTAATAAATTACTACACTATATACCTTTTTCTGCGGCTTTGGTGTGGTAAGCGTTCCTCGTACGTTTGATATATTGGTTGTACTGGCGGCCACCTGTGCGAGTGAAGGATTACATGATGGATTCCCATACTGTGATACCCTGCCTGTGCAAAAATGCTGTCTGCTGCCTTTCTGCTGCAGCTCAATAGTTGGTGACTGTGCAAAGGTTGTGGTTTGGAGTGACACGTGGTGATATATTTGGATTTTTGGATGAATACTACACACAGACAACTGTTGGAGTTATTTACCACTAAGAAGAGTTACATTTGTGGGATCTTTTATGCACTTTTTAAAGTAACATATTTGTCATATGTATATTATTTACACTTTTTGTTTTTGAATGTAAGTTAAAAGCAAAAGGGCGATGTGATAATAGGCGAACGTCTGAGTCGTGGGGAGAGCATGGAAATAAGTATCTACTGAAGAGGAGCTAGATTTCCAATTACAGATTTGTCAACCATCTCAGTCATTATTATTACAACAAGAATTTCACAAGAAAAAAAAAAAGGATATGAAAAAAGAAGAACAGCTCTTTAAAACATGGGTGTAGTCAAATTGCCAGTTCAACTCCACTAGGAGGAAAGAAAAGGGAACTACAAATTTCATACATATTTATAGCAGCTTCAAAAAAGATCTTTCTATTGAGTGGAAGAAACATTATCCATGCAGAGGATATTGTGCCTTTCTCAATAGCTGTCCAGAGATGCATGGCAACAACTTTTAAAGTTATGCACTTAAATCCTCTGTAAAAAAAAGTACTGCAAATATCTTCCAGGATGGCGCCATTCCATTGTGTGGAGTGGTGTCATCCTGGAAGACATTTGCAGTGCATTTTTACAGTGGATTTGCATGTATACCTTTAAAAGTGGCGGTATTTAAAGCTATGTACACAAATTTTCCTTCAGGGGGTTGTTGGGTATTGTACATCATGATCGATGTGGATAAGCATCACTGCACAACATGACAGTGATGGATTTACATAATGGGACATTTTTTAATTAAAAGTCTTGTCAAAATTGTGTGCTTGCTTATATACTGCTATTTACTACTGTATACAGGTGAAACTCCAAAAATTTGAATATCGTGCAAAAGTTCATTTATTTCAGTAATGCAACTTAAAAGGTGAAACTAATATATGAGATAGACTCATTACATGCAAAGCAAGATAGTTCAAGCCGTGATTTGTCATAATTGTGATGATTATGGCTTACAGCTCATGAAAACCCCAAATCCACAATCTCAGAAAATTAGAATATTACATGCAATCAATAAAACAAGGATTGTACATAGAACAATATCGCACCTCTGAAAAGTATAAGCATGTATATGTACTCAGTACTTGGTCTGGGCCCCTTTTGCAGCAATTACGGTCTCAATGCGGCGTGGCATGGAAGCTATCAGCCTGTGGCACTGCTGAGGTGTTATGGAAGACCAGCATGCTTCAATAGCGGCCTTCAGCTCTTCTGCATTGTTCTGTCTCATGTTTCTCATCTTTCTCTTGGCAATGCCCCATAGATTCTCTATGGAGTTCAGGTCAGGTGAGTTTGCTGGCCAATCAAGCACAGTAATCCCACGGTCATTGAACCAAGTTTTGGTGCTTTTGGCAGTGTGGGCAGGTGCCAAGTCCTGCTGGAAAATGAAGTCAGCATCCCCATAAAGCTCGTCTGCGGAAGGAAGCATGAAGTGCTCCAAAATCTCCTGGTAGATGGCTGCATTGACCCTGGACTTAATGAAGCACAGTGGACCAACACCAGCAGATGATATGGCTCTCCAAATCGACACAGACTGTGGAAACTTCACACTGGACTTCAAGCATCTTGCAGTGTGTGCCTCTCCATTCTTCCTCCATACTCTGGGTCCTTGGTTTCCGAATGAGATGCAAAAGTTGCTCTCATCAGAAAAGAGGACTTTGGACCACTGAGCAACAGACCAGGTCTGTTTTTCTTTAGCCCAGGTAAGATACTTCTGATGTTGTTTGTTGTTCACAAACGGCTTGACAAGAGGAATATGACATTTGAAGCACATGTCCAGGATCCGTCTGTGTGTGGTGGCACTTGATGCACTGACTCCAGCCTCAGTCCACTCCTTGTGAAAGTCCCCAACATTTTTGAATGGACTTTTCCTGACAATCCTCTCCAGGTTGCGGTCATCCCTGCTGCTTGTGCACCTTTTTCTTCCACACTTTTCCCTTCCACATAACTTTCTATTAATGTGCATTGATACAGCACTTTGGGAACATCCAACTTCTTTTGAAATTACCTTTTGAGGCTTTCCCTCCTTATGGAGGGTGTCAATGATGGTTTTCTGCACAACTGTCAGGTCAGCAGTCTTTCCCATGATTGTGATTTCTACTGAACCAGACTGAGAGACCATTTAAAGGCTCAGGAACCCTTTGCAGGTGTTATGGCTTAATTAGCTGATTAGAGTGGGACACTTTGAGCTGAGAATATTGCATCTTTTCACAATATTCTAATTTTCTGAGATTGTGGATTTGGGGTTTTCATGAGCTGTAAACCATAATCATCACAATTATGACAAATCATGGCTTGAACGATCTTGCTTTGCTGTAATGAGTCTATCTCATATTAGTTTCACCTTTTAAATTGCATTACTGAAATAAATGAACTTCTTCACGATATTCTAATTTTTGGAGTTTCACCTGTACACCCATTACTCATTGACAAAAGTAGGGGTGGTATCTAGGGGCTCTCTTACTTTTAAAGGGGATTTTCATATTCTGATAAGCCCCGACTCAAAGATAATGGGCCACAGTTGTAGGGAAGAGGCCATTCTTCTTCATCAAGAGGTTCTTACCAACATGGTGATAAGATGTCTTTGCCAATTCCCCTCCCCTCCGTGTTTTGGCCTGTTGGCCTGGTATAATTTTGGGTTAGGAGAAACGCTCACTTAGCCTCTTTCCTGACCAACCAGGCTGCATGCTCAGATAAGGGCATGGTATGTAATTTTGGCAGATCCCATGCTTTTTTCCTTTTCTGCCTGTCCTAAAATTCATGAAGAAGGAAAGAAGTCATATCACACACACCCCTCATCTGAAGAGAGGAAGCAGCCTCCACCTAGACTCCATCCAGGCCATACCCCAACATGTTTTGTCCACCTTTGGGTTTGGTGAAACATGGCTTTATGTGATGTGCAGCTCCTAGGACTTTGTTTCCTTCTTCAATGACTTTTATGGGCTGAGATAAACTCTTTCCCTGCCTGTACTCCCAACAGTTGTAAACACATAAAAACCCTCAATTTCTTTGTATGAGGTCCCCTAAAATTCATGTGAGACCTAAAGAGCCCTGTATGAATAATACCACTGCTAAATATTTCACTTCACACTGCAGCTGGAGGTGTGCTCAGCTGAACATCCATTCATGCAGCAAATCACACAGGAAACTCCATATATGTACACAGGCCTAATGTCTAGCTCATATTATTTCCCTTGCTGGTCCATTGTTCTTAGCCTATAGTTTAGGCTATTTTTTCTATTAATTAATTTTTCTCTAATTTTTTTTAAATATAAATAATATTTTTATATCACCCTTAATCTTTCCTTCAGTTGTAGGTAGGTCTGGAGCCTTCATTTACAATGAGCTCAGCAGGCACCACCAAACAAACCCACATTTTACACACGCAATCATCTCAATAATACCTTTAAAATGTATGTAAAGCTAAAACTTTTATTTATTCTAGATATAGATGATTTAAATTTGTGTCCTGGTGCAGAGATCTTTCCTCACTTCCTATCCTGGAAATGCAAAGAGAGGAAATTACTCTTAAGGTGGCCATAATTGGATTGAAATTTGGCTGGTTCAGCAGGGACCGGACAAATTTCTATCCATGTATGGACAGGCTGGCTATACAAAAGTCAATCTACTGATCAACTTTGGTACAATCAACCTGTTGGGCTTTCCCAGTTGATCATTGCCAAAAACAGTGATCAATGTGCTCTTGTCTGTAGGGAAGGCTCAATAGCACAGTGAGAGTGATTCCTCCATCTACCTTGAATGTGTGGATAGAGGAATCAAATATATATATATATATCTTTTTTTTTTTTTTTTTCGTTAAACCCATTGGCACTGGTTGAATGAAGAAAAATGATTAATGTATGGCAATCTGTAGAAAGATGTCACAGGAACAGTGTCTGTTGAAAGATTTTGCCTCAACTCTTGCTCTGATGACATCTAAAATTTTTCAGATTTGACAATGGTCACCAGGGAAAAAAGACAAACAGGTTACTCTCCCCAGCAGGGACAAAGACAGTAATATAAAATGACAAAGAGTCTAGTACTTTTCCTATTTTATTCAAAATGTGAACAATGTCTTTACATACCCTTCAAAATAGCCCTGCTACTTTGTCACACTGGGGTTCATGTTTCGATTTGAAAAAAGGACACTATCTTCCATGGAGTTTGTATGTTTTCCTTGTGCTTGTGTGCATTTCATGTTACACTACAAAAGAAATGGTGGTAGGTAATTGTCTCCTTTCTAAATTTCCCTTAGCATATGTATGTGAAGTAGGAACCTTAGAATGTAAGCTCTTTTAGGGAGTGAAAAAACAATATGGAAAAGTGTTGTTGTGTAAAGTCGTTGGTGCTATAAAAAAATCCACAAAGATTCAGCAATTATAGAAGAAACATATAACTCAAATGATGACTAATATGCTTGGTCTTTACCAAGATAACTAATAGATTTCCTCAATTTTAAACTATAACACTTTGCTGAAACTACTACTGCCAATTTAAACAGATCAAATGTAAGCAAGTATTTTAAAACAGCTGACTATGTATTTTTTTATATAATTATTTCAAACTGAGCATAGCCAAGTTTTCTACTTATTAGTGGATGTTAATAATAGCATTTGTTTAGATCAATTAATCAGACTATTTGGCAGCACAAAAAAATGCCACACACATTTACACACTAACAAAATGTAGACTGTGAAATTCATTCTACTGTAAAATCATAGGCTAATTAGCTATTAGGATATACAGTACATACATCATTAAAGCTAAAATGTTGCATAATATCAATTGAAAAAGAGTCAATGGATGTGTAACCTTTTAAGCATGTACTTATTTTTGCATTTTTTACATTTAGAGAGAAAGAGGATAGAAAAGACTTTTGTAATGTATTAGTGGTAGTGACCCACAGCTTTGTAAAATGTTCAGCAAGTAAAGCTAGAGAATGTATTGAGACTGAGCTAAGGTTATAAATGAGCCTGATATTGCTGACTGTACAGGGATGAAACATAAATGTGTGCCAGCCTAGCACTTAAATGCTCAATGTGTTTTCCTGTGTGATAAAATTACATTTATGCTTTGCTATGCCAGATCTGCGATTCTCTTTGAAAACCTTGCAAGCTCTGTGTGTATGTCTTACAATTCACTTCCTATTTTATAATAACCATCTTGCTTTGCAATAATATATATGAAAATTTTATTATTCACTAACAGTTTTATGAAATACTTGCCTTATATTAAAAGCTATGAATTCCCTTGATTGAAACTCTATAGAAATCAACACTAATTATAGATTGGTTGACTTCTATAAAATTAATGCTTGCTACAAAATCAACAACAGATTTTTCAATAAATATTTTTAAAGGTTATAGGCTTATTAACACCTTCCCTCCCGGCCTATAGCAGATTGACGGCTGGGCAGGAAGTCATATGACGTCTTGTCAAGAGGTGTGGCTCACACAGCCATGGGGCTGTGCAGCAGTGCGATCACTGGCTGTGTCAGATCACTACACTAGTGGCCTGGCTCTCTGCTAGGCTGTGACCAATACCATTGGTATTAGCAATCCTGATGTGTAAAAAATCATGTTCACTTGCCCAGAGAAGTACAATGTTACTATGTTTTGAAATAAAAAAATAGTAAAAAATGGGAAAAAAGAAAAAAATAATAGAAAAAAATGGAAATTATTATTATTATTTTTTTTACATACTGTCACCATTCAGTGTCCCTGATCACCACCACACCAATTATACTGGACTGGTAGCATTCTGTAAAAACAAATTAGATTTTTTTTTTTCAATTTCTTCATTTTCCACAAAATGGTAACAAAAAATTACAACTTCAAAAAACTCGCCATGACTCTTACTAATTTCCATGGACTGTCTATTTTCCAAAAATAGGTAATTTTGGGGGTATTTGTACCATCCTGGCATTTTTGGGTCTCAAGAAATGAGATTGGCCATAAGTACATCAGGATTGATCAATTACCAGATATATATACCATGGTTTGTGGACTCTATAACTTTCCTACAGACTAAATAATATACACTAATTTGGGGTATTGTCACCAAAGAAATGTAGCAGAATACATTTTGACCTAAATTTAAGAAGAAAGGTTATTTATTTGCAAAATTGTATAACAGAAATGAAGAAAAACATGTTTGTTTTTAAAGTTTTGGGGGTTTCTTTTCTATTTAGCAAAAAAAAAAATACCCAGTGGTGATTAAATACCACCGAAAGAAAGCTGTACTTGTGTGAAAGAATTATAAACATTTTTTATGGGTACAGTGTTGCACGACCATGCATTCAAATTGCAAGAACACGGAAAGCTGAAAATTGGCCTGGGTAGGAAGGGGGTAAAAGTCTCTAGTATTGAAGTGGTTAAGGGTATGTGTGCTCTGGTATTCTCACTATGCATATTTTCAATTTACTGCTAAAAATGTATTGCCTTGCATTTGGAAATACTGTAGATTCTGATCCCTGTATTGATTGAGTCAATCTTGCAAATAATAGCAAAGCTATTTTTAACAATGGCAAATATATATAGTTTCTGCACTTTTATATTTTTGTTGGAAATGGTGAAAGTGGGATGAGTAGTATTTGGTCGTGTCTGAGAGTGTCATGTGACTAGTCTGTCTGGTAAGCCAGCTGACCTTACAGTTTAATATAAAAGTTGTCACTTTGTTTTTTGAAATTCTTAATAAATAGAGTTAAAAAGTGTTCAAACGTTTTGAAGACACCTCATATAATCCAAAAGAGAGAGCGACACTCACAGGTCTTGAAAGGTGAATACAGTGAAGATTTTATTTCGATATTTTGATGAGGAACAAGCTCATTTTCCTCAGGACAACAAACAAGCGAAGCAACACAACATATATGCCCTAAAACCCCTCCCACCATGATCATCCACATGTGATGACACCAAGTGCAAATGTTAAAATTCCAGCTAAAAACAATCATGGGGGCATGCGCGGCCGGCGAGCGGATGGTCACGGACTGAGACCCGCTCCGTCCCGCCGTCAGTGTAACAGCGGCCCCTACCAGACCTGAGGGTCCCGACCGTCACTGGACCTCTTATGAAGGGTATGCAACCCTCCAAATCCATGCCTTGCCGTCGCAGAACCCCTGGATGACCAGGGAAGCTGACGAGTTTCTTTCCGGCCATCTCCCCTGATATCCCAGATGGCGCCGGCTCGTCAGACAGGCACAGCAGCACAGGGGAAGATAGTGCAGCCATGCACACGGATCCACGCCTGAGAGCTCCTCTGTACCCCGGGGACCCGGGTGAGTCATCTCCACCATCATCACCTCCACTATCCCCTACCACCTGCAGCCCTGTAAAATCAAGGCCAAGGCTGGAAATAGATCCTACCACTGAGAATCTACCACATGTATTACCTACAATACAGGAAAACATTACTCCCTCACTGATTGAATCATTCCCTGTATCTGATCAACCGATCACAGAGATTAGTATGAAAAACATGCTACTTTCCCTGCGTCAGACACTGCATACTGATATCACGGCTTCCTTAACCCAAATCTCTAATACAATGCAACGACAAGACTTGAGAATACACCATATTGAAACAAGAATGGAGGACCTGATATCAGCTCATAACGACATGATAGACGCACACACAGACCACTCGACAGATCTTGAGCAAATTAAGTTAAAAATAGCAGATCTAGAAGATCGCTCGAGGCGGAATAACGTCAAATTAAGAGCTATATCAGAAACCATTGCCACTGATGCTCTGCTCCCATACATTCAACAATTTATGAAGCACCTACTCCCATCTATCTCAGAGCAAGAGCTGGCCATAGATCGGGCACATCGGATACCCAAACCATCTTTCCTCTCAGCTTCCATTCCGAGAGATGTTCTAGCCCGCATCCATTTTTACCATGTGAAAGAACGCATGATGGCCGCTGCCAGAAACCCGCCACCTCTTCCACCATCCCACACGAACATCAAATTGTATGCAGATCTGTCAAAAGATACACTCCTCAACTGTAAAAAATTGGTGTCTGTTACCAAGGCGCTCCGTAACCACGGCATCAGCTACCAGTGGGGATTCCCTACTAAACTAGTAGTTAAACGCCACGGTAGAATTTACACTATTAAAACACTGGAATCCGGCATTGACTTACTGCAATCTTGGAACATAATACCAGTGGATTCGCCACGCTCTGCCCACTATAACCACCAACAAATGGAAGCAGAATAACCAAATCTCTGAGCACCTTTACAAGGTCCTATCGTGACTCCTCAGCCAAATGAACACTACTACCTGAAACACTGACTCACGGCCTCACTAAGTCCACCAATGTCTCGATTGAAAGTCTGGCATGACCTCCGTTGTGGTCAACGCCAACCCGCACCCCATGTTTGACAGTAGCAATTATTGCTACTCATGTTCCTTGCGTTATCCGCAAGATTTTTTTACCCCTTCCTACCTATCCAACCCCCGGAACCACCAGCTCGTCTGACCCTCTTCGCAACTTGAAACATGATGGAACATATCCTCTGCAACTTTTTTTCGGTAGTCACTATCTTACTATTTTGAAACAACTAACATACTCTACCAAACAGTCCACCAACACTACAAATGATTAACCTTACATCTCTGAATGTGCGAGGCTTGAACTCTCCCTTTAAGAGATCTATGCTCTACAAAGAGACCCGCACATTCCATGCTGATGTCCTGTTCCTACAGGAGACACACTTCGCATCTTCTAAATTCCCAAAGCTGAATATGCACGGCTTCTCCCACATCTACATGGCTAATAACCAAAAGAAAAAAAATGGTGTCATCACAGCCATTAAGGACTCTATACAATTTCAGTTCATTTCTGAGTTGGCGGACCCTCAAGGTCGCTTTCATATCTTAATCGGTAAAATCAATAATATCCCATATACTCTGGTCAATGTATACGGCCCTAACCACCAACAGATGAAATTCTACAAAAAACTCTACTCTACAGTCTCTCCTATATCACAGGGTAGGCTTATTATTGGAGGGGACTTCAACATCATTGGAGACACACTTCTGGACTCATCTTCAACCAAAAGAGCTCCCAACTTGAGCTTCAACAACTTTCTACATACACATGACCTATATGATATCTGGCATTGCCAACACGGATCGGAAAGAGACTACACATATTTTTCCCCAGCTCACCTATCATACTCCAGAATAGACTTTCTCATTACGGACAAATGGACTCTTCAGCATATAACGTCATCCAATATCGGCAATATAACCTGGTCGGACCATGCTCCAGTCAATATAACCCTAGACGACATTCAACATTCTTCAATCCCCCGAATATGGAGAATGAACTCTACGATCTTGAAACAACCTGAGAACCAAAAATACTTATTAGATGCACATAAGGTATTTTTTGAATGTAATGATACTCCTGATATCTCCATTTCCACATTATGGCCTACTTACAAAGCATATATGAGAGGTATTCTCATTCAACTTAACGCACGCATAAATAGGACCCGAACCCAACAAATCAACCAATTATTAACATCCTTAAAACTTAAGGAAGACAAAAATAAGAAAAACCCTACCCCCTCCATATCTACATCTCTCTCCGCTGATAGAAACAAACTCCGTATACTCCTACTACACAAATATGACTTAAACCTACAGAAAACAAAAACAAGATTCTACTCCCTGGCTAATAAGGCAAACTCACTCCTAATCAAAACAATTAAGCAAAAATGCCTTAAAGCTAAAATTACCTCTATCCGACACCCTACAACACACGACTGTCTTACAAACCCACAGGATATAGCGGAGGCCTTTGCTGATTACTACAAGACACTATACAATATTATAGATGACCCAAATACATCTCAACCAACACCCACGCTAATGCAAAAATTCCTAAACAATATAAATCTTCCTCACCTTACATCCTCACAACTTGAATCCATATCTGCCCCTATAACGCCAGTGGAAATAGAAAAAACATTCGATCGTTGCCTCTCAACAAATCCCCAGGTACTGATGGCTTCACTAATGAATTTTATAAAACATTCACCCCACACTTAACTCCCTATCTCTCCACGCTCTATAACTATGTGGCTGAAGCAGGCACTTTTCCGAAAGAAATGCTAATGTCCATAATCACTACAATCCCAAACCCAGGCAAAGACCCCCAATTAACCCATAACTATAGACCGATTTCACTGCTAAACACAGACATCAAACTTTACGCCAAAATAATAGCTCAAAGACTACTACCTTCTCTTCCCCTACTAATCCATCCGGACCAAGTAGGATTCACCCCCGGCCGCCAGGCACCCGATGCTACCAGAAGACTGTTATCTCTCCTCCACAAACTTGACTCCACCAAACAACCCTCTATATTCCTTTCCCTTGATGCAGAAAAAGCATTTGATCGTATACACTGGCAATTTATGAAGCTAACGCTACAAAAATTTGGAATTAACGATTGGATGCTCTCCGCAATCTTCTCGCTCTATTCCCACCCAACGGCCAGAGTATTGACCGACGGTACACTGTCCAAACCCTTTCACATATCTAATGGCACGAGACAAGGTTGCCCCTTGTCCCCCATAATATTTACATTACTCATTGAACCTTTAGCGGCGCATCTCAGAGCTGACCCTTCCTTCACAGGGATCACCCATCTTGACAGAGAACATAAAATCAGCCTTTTTGCAGATGATATCATATTAATGATCACAAACCCACACAAATCTCTTCACGCAATACGATCCCATCTTCAGTCATACTCGGAAGTCTCATACTATAAACTTAATGAAGCCAAATCCTCGATTTTAAATCTCCATGTACCTACCAAAGTCCAGCAATCATTAATTAAACAATTTCCCTTTATATGGGAACAACACAGCATACCCTATCTGGGAATTAACCTCACTTCCTCATTAGAGAAACTCTATGGGGCTAATCATAAACTTCTCCTCGACTCTATCCCACAGGAACTTAACAATTTACGCACGTCTACACTATTCAAACTTGCGAGAATATTGACCCTGAAAATGTGTATACTCCCCAAAATTTTATATATATTCCGCACACTTCCTGTACCAATCCCAAGCAGCTTCTTTAATAAGTTACAAACAATTTTCGCCAAATTTCTTTGGAACTCAAAACGCCCGAGATATACAACTAATCTCCTAATACGCCCAGTATCCAGAGGGGGTGCAGGTCTTCCACACCTCAAATCGTATTACACTGCAACCCTCTTAGACCAGGTTTATTTCTGGTGGCACCCAACCCAAGAAAAGATATGGTCTACTATGGAAACGATTCCACAGCATTTGAGCTCACCTAGAGATATCCTATTTACTCCACGTATGCAGCTAACCAACAATATATTTCACCATCCCTGCATTCAGGCTACTATACAGGCGTGGTACGATCTCATAAACTACTCCTCGACAGACACCATATCGCTACCCACCCCAATTACCACCCTACACCTTATAATACCTTTCTTGAATCTCACACAATGGCACCGACATGGAATTACACACTTACAACAGCTGTATACAAGAAATACCATTGATTCCTTCTCCACTTTACAAAGTAATTTTCATCTCCCCAACTCAGAACACTTTACGTATTTAAGAATTACACATGCTTTGCACAACACATCTACTCAAACTCTGATTAACATCCCTACCACGGCATATAATTTCCTAAACAAATCACAATATCCGCGAAAAGGGATCTCTACTTTTTACACACTCAGTATCAACTCGCAATTTTCTCCACAAACGACTTCCCTTAGCAATTGGGAGAAACTCTTAGCTCAACAAGTCCCACTCCATACATGGGAGAAAACCTTTAATATTACCTATAAAGCCTCTCGATGTAGCACCCACTGGGAATCTTTCTTAAAAATACTACATCAATGGTACCTGACTCCAGTAAAACTCTCCATGTACTACCCTCTACATTCCTCTCTTTGTTGGAGGCAATGCGGAGACATAGGATCAACTCTCCATATACTGTGGTCATGCAAATCCATTAGATCATACTGGAACAATGTTTTTCATTTCATCTCAACATTAACTGAATCTCCAATCGCTCCTAACCACGCCCTTGCTATTCTCCATATTGACATTGATCAGTTCCCTAAAGAGACCCGCACGATCATCGTTCACATATTAGCTGCGGCAAAACTTAATATCACTAGACTGTGGAACTCCACTAAATCTCCTTCTCTCACCTCACTCATACTGGATCTAAACATCCAATGTGATATGGAGAGAAGATCATCTCTAAATACCTCTACCTACCATAAGTTTGATTTCAGTGGGCTAGATGGCTACGGAACCCGAACTGTTCTGTAATATGCTGATTACCTACACTACTGAAACTGACTCCTGTAACATCCAAGTGGTATGCTGGTTCCGATCCCCTCCCCTCTCCCCCACCTGTCCCCCCCCCCATACCCCATACCTCTTCCTTCCCTACTATATGTTCTTGTTTGTTTATTATCCCTGTCTACTCTTATAACCTACATTATGTTTGCGGCTCTTAAACTATTAGTATGTTTACTTTGAATGCAATACTGGAAACCATTGCCCCGGCCTAATGGTGGGGTATTTATCCTGCTTGTTAATTTGTCCTGTTGATTGAACCGTAAACCTATGTTATGTAAAACAGTGAAATGTTTAATAAAAATTATTTGAACATAAAAACAATCATGGGAAAATGTCCAAATTTGGGAGAACAGAAAAACAACAAAAAAAGTACATACAAAATGGACATAAATAAAGGAAAAAGCCAATCCAAGCACTAAAGACAAAAGTCAGAGACTGAAAACTGCATGAAAGAGTATTATGCTGTTTAAGCAAGATGGCCACCATGTTATATGCACAGACAAAAGTACAAGGGGGACACTGCAGAGCAGCCTGCAGCACCAGGAATGCAGATTGAGAGGCAAGTCCAAAAACAGACATGAGCCCAGTGTAAAGTCATCAAATGTATACTATATTGCCAAAAGTACAATAACACCCCTCATGGCCACAGGTGAATAAAATCAAGCAACTAGGCATACCGATTGCTTCTACAAACATTTGTGAAATAATGGGTTGCTCTCAGGAGCTCAGTGAATTTGAGCGTGGTACCATGATAGGTTGCCACCTGTGCAATACGTCCATCCGTGAAATTTCCTTGCTACTAAATATTCCATTGTCAACTGTTAGTGGTATTATAACACAGTGGAAGCAACTGGGAACAACAGTAACTCAGCCACAAAGTGGTAGGCCATGTAAAATGACAGAGCGGGGTCAGCGCATGTTGAAGCACGCAGTGCGTAGAAGTCCCCAACTATCTGCAGAGTCAATAGCTAAAGTCCTCAAAACTTCATGTGACTTTCATATTAGCACAACATTGTGTAGAGAGCTTCATGGAATGGGTTTCCATGGCCAAGCAGCTGCATCCAAACCTTACATCACCAAGTGTAATGCAGAGTGTCAGATATAGTGGTATAAAGCACACCACCACTGGACTTTAAAACAGTGGATACATGTTCTCTGGAGTGACGAATCACATTTCTCTGTCTGGAAATCCAGTGGATGTGTCTGGGTTTGGCAGTTGCCAAGAGAACGATACTTGCCTGACTGCATTGTGCCAAGTATGCAGTTTGGTGGAGGGGGGATTATGGTGTGGCATTGCATTTCAGGGGTTGGGCTTAGCACCTTAGTTCCAGTGAAGGGAACTCTTAAGGAGTCGGCATAACATGACAGTTTGGACAATTTCATGCTCCCAACTTTGTGGGAACAGTTTGGGGATGGACCCTTCCTGTTCCAATATGATTGCGCACCAGTGCGCAAAGCAAGGTCCATAAAGACATGGATGAGCAAGTTTGCGGTGGAGAAACTTGACTGGCCTGCACAGAGTCCTGGCCTCAACCCAATAGAAGACCTTTGGGATGAATTAGAGTGTAGACTGCGAGCCAGGCCTTCTCATTTGACATCAGTGCCAGACCTTACAAATGCGCTTCTGGAAGAATGGTCAAACATTCCAATAGACACTCTCCTAAACCTTGTGAACAGCCTTCCCAGAAGAGTTGAAAATGTTATAGCTTCAAATAAATATTGGGCCAACTCAATATTGAACCCTACGGACTAAGACTGGGATTCCATTAAAGTTCATGTACGTGTAAAGGCAGGCTTCCCAATACTTTTGCCAATATAGTGTCAGGAATGGTCTGGCCAGTAATTGTGGGACTCACCTGCCTTGTGGGCTGCAGTACCAGGGCTGGCCAGCGGGTGCTCCCAGCAATCAGAGACTCAACCCTGCAGCCAGCCAAACACCTGAAACTGCTTATGTAGGTGTATTTAAGTGATGGCCAGACCTGCAGTCTGGGCCTTGGTGTGTGTGTTTTTCCTGGGCCCTGTATCTTGTTCCTGCATCCCTGTTCCTGTTCCTGTTCCTGTCTGTTTCGTTGCTGACCCTGCCTGATCCGGACCTCTGCTGACTTCTCCTGCTTTATCCCTGGCTTGTGACCCCGACCATTCTCTGCCTGACCCCCCTGTACCTACCTGCCCGATTGTTATTGACCCGGCCTGCCTGACGACGCTTGCATTGTATGTATTATCTGTGGGTGGTTTGGTTTGGTTCGTTTGCACTGTGTTATGTTTTAGTATTGCACTGCGTTTATGTTTGTATTGTTAGTCTTTAATAAATTATATTGTTTATAACTTATCTGAAGCCTGCGTTTCCCTGCATCAGTCACAGACCACTGGTCATACCCTGGAGCCCTGACATATAGTGTATGTGCTGAAGGTGAAAGGTGAAAAGCTGAAGGTGAAAATAAACAGATACGTGATCCATTAACTGCTTGCCGTCCAGCCATTGTAGAAAAACGGCCACATGGTAGCACCACTGCGCAATATCATGTTTTAAACCGTGATATTGCAAAACAGGTAGGGGGAGCGCGCGAGTCGTGCAACCGCCCTACCTGTGTCGCCGATCGTGGCTGCGGGTGTCAATCACTGGGTCTTAGCCGGTCATAAGCCGGGTCCCAGCGATTGCCGGCAGTGACACAGAGCACAGCTGCATTGTTCACAATGCAGCTCTACTCCCTGTCACACTGTTCCTGAGAGCGGAGTTTAGCTCTCGGAATCAGTGTGTTCCTGTGAAGTACACACCCCCCGCCCACTAGTAAAACACTCCCCTCACACAGTTAACCCTTTGATTGCCTAAAAAAGTTAACCCCTTCCTCCCCAGTGCCATTAGTACAGTGTCAGTGTTTTTTTTTGCACTGATCATTGTATTGGTGTCACTGGTGACAGTGAACCCAAGTCAGTTCCCCCCCCCCAGTGTCAAAATATCCGCCACAGTCCCGCAGTCCCGCCATAAGTCACTGATCACTGTCATAAATCGCTGATCACCGCCATTAGTCGCTGATCGCCGCCATTATTAGTATAAAAAAAAATCCCAGTATCTTTCCCACCATTTGTAGACGCTATAACTTTTACGTAAACCAATTAATTTACACATATTGGGATTTTTTCTTAGCAAAGACATGTTGCAGAATACATTTTGGCTGAAATTTATGGCGGAAATACATTTTTTTTACTGGACATGTTTTATAGCAAAAAGTCCAAAATATTGTTTTTTTTCTCAAAATTGTCAGCCTTTTTTTTTATAGCGCAAAAAATAAAAATGCACAGGTGATCAAATACCACCGAAAGAAATCTCAATTCATGGGAAAAAAGGACAAAAATTTAATTTGGGTGCATTATTGCATGACCACGCATTTTTCAGCAGCAGGCATCATCCTGGTATCGTTTTTTTCAGCAGGCGATTGGCTTTCATGTAAAAGCAATCCTAGTGGCTAATTAGCTGCAGGATTGCTTTTACAAGCAGTGGGATATGATGCCCCCCTCCCCTGCTGCCTTCCACGGCCTTCTTGGGCAGTCCCGTGACATCGGGGGAACCTAAGAATGCAGCCAGTGTTTATGCCAGCTGACCATAGAGCTGATTGGAGACCAGAGTGGTGCCAATCATCTCTACAGTCTAAGAATTCGGAAGCTACAAGCATTTCATCACTTCAGTTTCGCAGTATATAAACAGCGCCATTTGTAAATTGGGAAAGCATCTGATCACACCGATCTTGGTGAGATTAGATAATGTAAGGGCAGAGGAGATATCTAGAGTCTGATAGACCCCAGATTTCTCAAAAAAGAATATATGACAATGCCCATTGAAGTTATAGGGGATATTTGCATTCCCTGTGATAGCATTAAAAGTGATAAAAAAAAAATTAAAGGTACAGTGTAAAAATAATAAAAAAAATCAAAATAACTTTTTGATTTTTTTTAAAAAAACAACTCGCCCCTCCCATGCACGCACATCTGTGTGCACAAGCGTTGACCCTGTGCCAGTATGTAAACAGCGGTTGCACCATACATGTGAGGTATCGCTGTGAACGTCAGATCAAGGGCAGTAATTCTAACACTAGACTTCCTCTGTAAATCTAAAATGGTAGCTTTTAAAGCGTTGCCTATGCATATTTAAAAATGTATGCAGTTTGTCTCCATTGCAACGGGCATGCGCAGTTTTAAAGCATGTCATGTTTGGTATCTATTTACTCGGCATACCTTCATCTTTTATATCTTACCAAATAACTAGCCACTATATTGTGTTTTTGTGCATTAAAAGTAAAAAAAGTGTATTTTTAAAAAAAAATTGCTTATGAAAAATCGCTGCGCGAGTACTATGTGCTATAAAAAATTGTAGTACTCACCATTTTATTCACTAGGGTGTCTGCTTTAAAAAAATAAAAAAATATAATGTTTGGGGGTTTAAATTAATTTCCTAGCAAAAAATACAGATTTTTTTCATGTGAACAAAAAGTGTCAGAAAAGGCTTGATCTTCAGCTGGTTAGAAGAGTGAGTGATATGTGGCATAAACTTCTAATGCTGGGCATAAAATGCCCCCACCCCCAAAAACAAATCAATAGAAGAATTTATTTTTTTACCACAAGTTTTTGGAAAATGACAAATTTAGTTGTTTTTTTTACACAAAATTGTCACTTAAATGATTTACTGCTCACACATGCCATGAGTATATGTGGAATTACTCCCCAAAATACATTATGCTACTTCTCCTGAGTATGGGGGTACCACATGTGAGAGACGTTTTGGCAGTCTAGTCAAGTACAGGACCACAAAATCCAATAAGCACCTTCAGGCTTTTAAAGGACTTTATTTCCTCATTACACTTCCAGACTACCTATAACAGTTTCGGAGGCCCTGAAATGCCAGGATAGCACCTAACCCCCCCAAATGACCCCTTTTTGGAAAGTAGACACCCCAAGGAATTTGATAAGGAGCATGGTAAGTATTTTGCAGATCTCATTTGTTGCCACAAGTTTTTGGAAAATGAAAAAAAAAAACACAAAAACATATTTTTTCTATTCTTTTATATTTCAAAACCTTGTGAGAAAAAATGAGATCTGCAAAATACTCACCATGCCTCTTTTTAAATTCCTTGGGGTGTCAACTTTCCAGAAAGGGTCATCTGGGGGGGGGGGTGCTATCCTGGCATATCAGGGCCTTTGAAACTGTGATAGGTATTGAGGAAGTGAAATGAGGTAGTTACGCACCTTCAGGTTTTCAAAGTGGTCATTGGAGTTCAGCCTCCTGTATGTGGCTAGGCTCCCAAAAAGTCTCACACATGTGGTATACCCATACTCAGTAGAAGTAGCAGAATGTATTTTGGAGTGTAATTCCACATATACCCATGACTTGTGCGAGAAATAAATTATTTAAATGACAACTTTGTGTAAAAAAAAAATGTTTTTGTCATTTTCCAGAAACTTGTGGAAAAAAAATAAATCTTACATGGATTCAATATTCCTCTCAGCAGATAGCTTAGGGTGTCTGCTTTCCAAAAAGGGGTCATTTGAGGGTGTTTGTACTTTCCTGGTATTTTAGCACCTCAAGAAATGTGATGAGCAGTCAGAGAGTAAAAGCTGTGTAAATTCCATTATCAATACCATAGTTTGTAGACGCTATAACTTTCACAAAAAGCAATAAATATACACTTACTGGGATTTTTTTTTGACCAAAAACATGGAGCAGAATACATTTTGGCCTAAATTTATGACAAAATTTTAGTTTTTTTGAATATTTTTTATGACCGAAATGAGAAAATATTG
Source organism: Staurois parvus (assembly GCF_062004578.1). Classification (NCBI taxonomy): domain Eukaryota; kingdom Metazoa; phylum Chordata; class Amphibia; order Anura; family Ranidae; genus Staurois; species Staurois parvus. The sequence continues at coordinate 4,833,637 of NW_028317994.1, read as the reverse complement.
TTTTTTTTAAAAAAAAAATTTCTTCAAAAATGTGTTTGTTTATAGCGCCAAAAATAAAAAGTGCACAGGTGATCAAATACCACCAAAAGAAAGCTCTATTTGTGTGAAAAAAGGACATAAATTTCATTTATGTACCATATTGCATGACCGCGCAATTGTCCGTTAAACTAGCGCAGCGCTGTATAGCAAAAAAATTTCATAAATTGCAGTATCTATACCATAGTTTGTAGACGCTATAACTTTCACACAAAGCAATCAATATACAGGTGAAACTCGAAAAATTAGAATATCGTGCAAAAGTTCATTCATTTCAGTAATGCAACTTAAAAGGTGAAACTAATATATGAGATAGACTCATTACATGCAAAGCCAGATAGTTCAAGCTGTGATTTGTCATAATTGTGATGATTATGGCTTACAGCTCATGAAAAGCCCAAATCCACAATCTCAGAAAATTAGAATATTATATGCAATCAATAAAACAAAGATTGTACATAGAACAATATCGGACCTCTGAAAAGTATAAGCATGCATATGTACTCAGTATTTGGTCTGGGCCCCTTTTGCAGCAATTACTGCCTCAATATGGCGTGGCATGGAAACTATCAGCCTGTGGCACTTCTGAGGTGTTATGGAAGACCAGGGTGCTTCAATAGCGGCCTTCAGCTCTTCTGCATTGTTCGGTCTCATGTCTCTCATCTTTCTCTTGGCAATGCCCCATAGATTCTCTATGGGGTTCAGGTCAGGCGAGTTTGCTGGCCAATCAAGCACAGTAATCCCACGGTCATTGAACCAGGTTTTGGTGCTTTTGGCAGTGTGGGCAGGTGCCAAGTCCTGCTGGAAAATGAAGTCAGCATCCCCATAAAGCTCGTCTGCGGAAGGAAGCATGAAGTGCTCCAAAATCTCCTGGTAGACGGCTGCGTTGACACTGAAGCACAGTGGACCAACACCAGCAGATGACATGGCTCCCCAAATCAACACAGACTGTGGAAACTTCACACTGGACTTCAAGCATCTTGCAGTGTGTGCCTCTCCATTCTTCCTCCATACTCTGGGTCCTTGGTTTCCAAATGAGATGCAAAAGTTGCTCTCATCAGAAAAGAGGACTTTGGACCACTGAGCAACAGACCAGGTCTGTTTTTCTTTAGCTCAGGTAAGACGCTTCTGACGTTGTTTGTTGTTCAGGAGCAGCTTGACAAGAGGAATACGACATTTGAAGCCCATGTCCAGGATCTGTCTGTGTGTTGTGGCACTTGATGCACTGACTCCAGCCTCAGTCCACTCCTTGTGAAAGTCCCCAACGATTATGAATGGCCTTTTCCTGACAATCCTCTCCAGGCTGTGGTCATCCCTGCTGCTTGTGCACCTTTTTTCTTCCACACTTTTTCCTTCCACACTTTTTCCTTCCACATAACTTTCTAATAATGTGCTTTGATACAGCACTTTGGGAACACCCAAATTCTTTTGCAATTACCTTTTGAGGCTTTCCCTTCTCATGGAGGGTGTCAATGATGGTTTTCTGCACAACTGTCTGGTCAGCAGTCTTTCCCATGATTGTGATTCCTACTGAACCAGACTGAGAGACCATTTAAAGACTCAGGAACCCTTTGCAGGTGTTATGGCTTAATTAGCTGATTAGAGTGGGACACTTTGAGCCTAGAATATTGCACCTTTTCACAATATTCTAATTTTCTGAGATTGTGGATTTGGGGTTTTCATTAGCTGTAAGCCATAATCATCACAATTATGACAAATTATGGCTTGAACTATCTTGCTTTGCATGTAATGAGTCTATTGCATATATTAGTTTCACCTTTTAAGTTGCATTACTGAAATAAATGAACTTTTGCACGATATTCTAATTTTTCGAGTTTCACCTGTACACTTATTGGGATTTGTTTTACCAAAAACATGTAGCAGAATACATTTTGGCCTAAATTTATAACTAACTTTGAGTTTACTATATATTTTTTATAGCTGAAAGTAAAAAATATCGTTTTTTTTTCAAAATTTTTGGTCTTTTTTTGTTTATAGCATGAAAAATAAAAAGTGCAAAGGTGATCAAATACCACCAAAAGAAAGCTCTATTTGTGTGAAAAAAAGGACAGAAATTTTGTTTGGGTGCAGCATTGCATAACCGCGCAATTATCTGTTGATTAGTGCAGCGCCGAGCAGCAAAAAGAGACCTGGTCATTAAGGGGGGTAAATCCTCAGGAGTGCAAGTGGTTAAAAGTAGTTTGAGCTCAGAACAGGGAGAGCACAGAAGGTGCCAACAGCCATAGCAGAGTAGTCCCACTGGTCGCAGAAAAGTAATGATAAGGAGGAGAAACTCTATATGCCCAGGTAGCAGGTGTCATCAGAAAGAAGATCACTGGAGAAAGAGGAGGCTGGACCCAGGGCTGGAGGGAAGGCTCCAAAGTGGGCAACAAGTAGGAATAAATGAATGGAAACAAAGTGTAAGAGCCAGAGTAAAAGGGAATAGAAAATGTTTGCAAAAAAATGCACTGATCACATAGTAAAGGTACTAAGACACAGTCAATCAACATTATATACAACCTCTGCATAGAAAGTAGTGCCAAACATCAAAATACCTATGTTTCCGAGCCCACAATAAAAACAAATGAATGCCTAACTAATTAACTGACACAAAATGTATGCTCTACTTCAACTTTGTTGACATGCTATTTAGATTGTTACCTACTGTATTCTAATTATTTTCCACTTGTATACGACCGCTGTTGACTGATATTTATAGTTGTGATTCTGTTTTTGCACTATAAATTGGTTGAAATTGTACTTTGTACTTAAAAATACCAAAAAACCCAATATTGGAAGAAAAAACAAATGAATACATAGGATCAAGGTCAAGCAGATTTCTCCAGTGATCTCCTTTCTGATAACACCTGCTACAGCTATGTGGAGTTTCTCCTCCTTATCTTCCTCATGCACTTTTCTGCAACCAATGGGACTACTCTTCTAAGGATGTTGGCACCTACGGTGCTCTCCGTGTTCTGAGCTCAAACTACTTTTAATGGGTTACTTATCTGTTAATTTTCACCTTCAGCACATTTATTTGGTGACTTTACACTGGGTTCATGTCTGTTTTTGGACTTGTCTCTTAATCAGCATTCCTGGTGGTGCAGGGTGCTTTGTAGTGTCCACCTTGTACTTTTTCCTATACATATAACATGGGTGGCCATCTTGCCTAAACAGCATGATACTGTGTCATGCAGTTTTTAGTCTCTGACTTTTGTCTTTAGTGCATGGATTGGCTTCTACCTTTATTTATGTCCATTTTGTATGTACTTTTGTTGTTGTTTTTCTGTTCTCCCAAAATTTGGACATTTGCTATGATTTTTGTTAGCTAGAACTTTGACATTTGCCCTTGTTGGTGTCATCACATGTGGATGATCTTGGTGGGAGGGGGTTTAGGGTATATATGTTCTGTTGCTTCACTTGTTTCTTGTCCTGAAATGTGCTGTATATATTTTCTTCTACATATACACACAGAGACCACAAGTACTATTGCCTGATAACTGTATGTTGGGCAAAAATACTTTGACTGATAACTGTATGTTGTGCAAGTAAGCTGCCGATTCCATAACCAGCATGAAAGCTCAGGCAGGTGAAATGTTCTGGTTTAAGAAAACACACAGGAGGGAGCAAATGTCTAACGCATTACCAGAGATTTAATGCATAAAATGTGGAAGATGTCAAAATGGTTACTTACAAAATTAAAAGGTACAAAAGCATTAAACCATGAGATACCGTGCAATGCAGGAATCGCATAGCCCAACAAACAACTCAGCTATGTAGGTGAGCTGATGTGTTTCAGGGGTGTGCCTCCTTTTTCAGAACTAAGCTGGCCAACACATCTATTCAGTGATAATAGTATTGTCATAATCCATGATATGTTAATCAACAGAAAATGGCCCACTGCATACACAGGCTGAAGGGAATATGTAGAACAAAACCAAATATACAAATGAATAAGCCAGTAAGTAAATGAGTAAATAAATAAAGCCATACCTCAAACAAAGGTGATGCCAATATTATAGATGCTATGCATTGTCCCAAAAGGGCAGTTCTACTGGGGCACCAGAGCAGGCTCTCCAAATGTGACAATGTGCCATACTATTGGCTGCTGGAATTCAGGTCCAGGCCAGCAACTGGCTATACAAAAAAGATGTAAAAGAGGATGCAGCCTTGACTAATAGCTGCTGGAATGCAAGCCTGGGCCAGAAGCGCATCACCATGTCGAATTCTGGTCCCCAACAGGAAGTGGTGTATCACCGCTGATGGAACACTAAGAGCCAAGTCCATGTTAGCAAAGATTTAGAAAAAGAGCTGAGTCACAGCCTGAATAGTGCACAGATAACCATGACCACTGGATGTGCTAGAATACATAAGCCCAATCCCACTGATGGGAATCAAAAATGACTGTCCTGATGGAACAGTGACCAAACAAAATATACACACACAAAAAAAATTAAAAATGAAGATAAAAATGGAAAAAAAAAATTAAATTACATGGAAAATGAAGTAGTAAATCTGACTCTAGGTGAGGCCAACACAAATAAACGTATCAACATAGAAATTAATTACATAGAATCCAAAATAAGTATCACTGTTATAAAACTAAAAGTGATCGGGTTTGCCTCAGGCTGCTCATCATTTTGTGTGAGTTCTCCTCTAAGTATAAGCTCAGTATGTGGTCATTAGTCCAAATACCAAATGTTTAGGGCAATTGGGCCTGGACGAACAAGACAGCTTTAAGCTTTTAATGGCTGCTAAGCAAGCAGCAGATGCTTGCAATTGCCACATTTTTATCAGCCATTGATATCACCTGGCTTATTCACTTATATTGGCAGGAATCCTCAGCCACAAAGGAAATGGAAATGGAGAATTTACATCATTGCCTAAATATGTCCAAATGGACATATTTGGTCAATGATGTCACCACTACCCCGTTCCTTCCTTTATATAGTTGATGAAAGTTTGGGGTGCTGTCATTCTGCAATGTTTACCATCAGGAGGATCAGTCATATGCAGTGAGTATTCAGAGTTTGTTTTTTTTTTTTTGGGGGGGGGGCAGGCATAATGATGGACGTTTATTTACAATGAGGGATTTTTGGGGGGATTTTTATTTTTTTAATAAAGGAATTTTCAAATGTTTGGTTGTCTTTATTTGCAGATTACATCTTTTTTTTGGTGAATAGTACCATATACTCATTTATGAATGGGGGGCGGTATTTGGTGTCTCCCTTAATAATAAAGGGGCTTTCAGATTCCAATGACCCTCTCACCTGTAGACACCTACAACCACCGGCCAAGGTTGTGGGGAAGAGGCCCTTGTCCTCATCAACATGGGGACATGGTGCTTTTCCAGGAAAGTATGGTTCAGGAAGGGCACACGCTAATTCCCCCTTGATTATGGGCAGCCAGGCTGCATGCTTACATTAAAAGTATACTATTGATTTTTAGAATGGAGTCCCTCTTAACATACATATAATACCCTACATGGTATGGATTACCTGGGGGTCTCATGCATTCATTTTTTATAACACCGAAGGGCTCAGCAGGAACTTAGTAACTACTAGAAGCCAAACTACATCTGCCTGATCCTAACTTGCTTTGGGTTTTTTAATGTTTTGACCTTAAATGTACTTTATTTTATTTTAAATGTTTTTACCTATTTTCTGAGATATTCACAATCATTGATTTGGTCTAGTAATATGACATGTCTTTTTTTGAATACTTCTTTCTTCCACTCCTGTGGGAGTTTTCTTGTTTCTTTAGTCTTGTATCTAATCTTAAATTGTTTACTAAATGGTTTATTGGTGCTTTATATGATGTATAAAGCTGGTCTGAGATTTCATAAGAGTCTCCCTCTGTAGGTTTAAATAAAAATGTCAGATATTGTTTACCTTGTTTATTTATTTCCCAGGATAATAAAATAATCCCCTACTTTATTTGCCGTCAGCATATCTTGAGTACATAATAAAATAGAATTTCCATCTCATTTAAATGGTGATTAGAGTGTATCTAAAGCCAAAACTTTATTTTGAATAGAGAATGGCTAAAATCTCTATTACAATTTATTACTCTCTGTGTCCTGTTCTGTAAATCTTGTTTTTTGGAAGCTATGTGAAAAATAGGAATGTTAGCATATATTTTATATTATTGTATGTACTGCAACCAACTCTTGAAAAAAAAAAATGTTTTTTCATTTTAAAAACAAAATGCTTGTAACAATAAAAGCTTTGTTTTAGGCCTGCTCAACTGGAATGGGGTGTGTCTTTTGTGCATGTTTCCTGCACCACATGTGAACATGCCTTTGTGAGACATGTGCAGGTACCAAGTAATTGAAAATGACACCCCAAGCACATATCACAAATGCAGCTTGTTTAGGGCCAACAAAAAGCATGGTACCGCAGTTCCAGTGTGAACTGGCCCTTAACCATGTGACAGTCTTGGAGGATAACTTACCAGATAACTCCTTTTCCAGGAATCATCCAGGACGGTAAGCTTTCCACTCTATGGTTCTTATTTTAGGTATGGGGTATCAGTTTGTCTTTAGTAATACTGAAGGACAGTAGTGGGTGGGGAGATTTTAACTTCTTTCTGTGCCTGTGTGGAATTATGGCATTAGGGAGAGAGACCATTATTGGCTGGCAACCCTCTTGATTCCAAAAATATGAAACACTTGCAGGATGAGCTGTAGAGGAGCCTGTTAAACTCCATTGCAGAGGCTAAAAGCATACTGTCTCATTGACTATGTGGTTGGGAGCCTACTTTAATTGAGATGAGGAAAAGAGGTTGAGATCCTTATCTGAGCAAGGCTTTCCAAAACAATTTTCTTTACCCAAAGCCACAGCTATTGACAGCATCTAATGCTAGACTAAGTACAGGATTTCAAAGGCAAATGTTGACACACTTTCAAAAGATGACTCCCTTCATTGTTGGGTAATGAGGATGGGCCACTGCCCAGAGCCTACTAAGCAATCAAGCACATACATTTAGTGTTGCAAGGGGATGTATGACAGACAAAAGAGTCCATTTGTCCCCAGGCACAGCTGACTGGCTGACTTTTGTTAGAATGAACCAGTCCTGGATCAGGGACGAATATCAAACCCCTGCTGCGGATGCTGCGGTTAACATTTTTGTGAGATTTCTGCCACCCAAAGTTTTTATTTCTGTAATGCCTGAGGCTTTCTTTTCATCCCTTCAAGCCTGAAATAACTATGATCTCCATCTTATACCACTTCTGGCCTAACACTACTAACAACTACTGCCACCACTGTAGGCCTGCCATCATTACCACCTCATACTTACAGTTTTAATTTGGATCACCCAATTTTTTTTAAAGCTGTTTCACAGTTGCAAAGCATTTTTTTTTTTATCAGGGTAACATCCTGTGCTTTTCATGAACGTTTTTATAGGATTATGGTGTTTGAGCACCACTAATGCCCCCAACCGTTACACAGTTGCTAACAAATTTTTTTTTAGGGGGTGTGTCTGAGACAGCCATTTCCTGAGGAGCTCCAGGTTTCAAGCCTGCTAGTGGTGGTTCAGAGCAACAGTGGTGCCCAGTTTTTGGCTCAACATAGAATGGGAGAACAACCCAACAACCTGGGAATGTCGAAACAGGGAAGACAGAGGTCAGTGCCACACAAGCTGACAGATTTCTTTTCCCCTATGATGGAGTGGGACTTCCAAAATGGCACCAACCCCTTCATGTCTATCTCCATACAGGAAGACTTGGCATTGGCTCTGCTTCCTCAACCTGCACAGCCACCTGTCTCCCTGCTCAGCGGCCTGGTGAGTCCTTTCCCCTGACAATACCACCACTTGTAACCCAGCAAAGACTAAGAAAGCTAAGCAAGTGGACTTTCACAGTGAAGAGGTTACCCAGGCAAACCAGACCTATCATCTCACACTGCAGAATCCATTAGAGAATTTTCTTACATCTACTCAGCCTGTGTCAGTGTCCTTAAGGAGATGTTGATCTAATTTGGGGACGCTGCACTTAGACATGGTTAATATGCTAACCAAGACTAACTCCTCTGACCTGTAGAAAAAAGTTACACATATAAGGCAGAAGATGGATGATGTTTTCACTGCCCACAGCAACTTGGTGGGTAAGTGTAAAGACCAACAGTCATATCTGCAAAAAATTTCGGTTAAATTAGCAGATTTGGGCGGAGCCTAGCCATGGCAGCGTAGGAGAGCACAAGGCAGGTGCTCTTCGATGCCTCTACACCACCTTGGATGCCTTCATGGGAGACAGTAATGAACCTGGGACCTACTTGAGAGCGGTTGGGTCCAGAGCAGAGTCGGCAGCCTCAGGAGCGGTAGAGAGAGGGAGGACTGCTGCGACGGGGCTAGTGGAGGAAGCCCGGACTGAAGAGCGAGGCTGCTGGGAAAGACAAGGAGACGCGGCGTGACCACGAGGTCAGCCGCAGAGGAGTAGTGGGAAGGGGAAAAGCTGGCCGGCGTTTGAGAAGATAGGAAAGCCGCCGGTGCGCTCCCCCCCAGTACATGAGCGATACAGAAGATGGACAGCCTGCTCCCCTGGTGAAAGGAGCCCAAACACAGGGGAGTAGAAATTGATCTGATAGAGGAAAAAGCCTAGAGGAATCCCCCGGAAGAAAGCAATCAAATCTTGAAAATTTTCTGCTGATGGCTCGTGCTGTCTCTATGGAAGAAACGCAAAGAGAGGGTGAGTGTGAGCAGCTTGGGCTGGCCAATATTGTACAAGAGTGACTGTTTGCTTAAAAGGAAAAAGAAGAGAGGTGAAGGGGGGATTCCCTGGGGGGCTTGAAGGGGATAAGGAGGAATCAGCAGCCCTGGAAGGAGAATATAGTGGAAAAGTGGACAATAAAAAAAGTGGATTAAAATTTGGGTCCCAGGCTTATACTGTTCTTATTGTTTGGGATTCACTGTGGTTCCAGTATTTAAGGAGAGAGAGGGAAGAGAGGAAAGAAAAGAGGAAAGAGATGAGCAGAAGAGATGAAGAATAAAAACGTTAACAGTAGTGGGCTAAAGGGGTCCCAAACGGGTACAATAAAAAAATATAAGTCCCAAGGAAATGTGACTCCAGAAAGGTCTCAAGGTGTTGGTGAAAAAAGTGAACTAGAAATGAGCTTGGAAAGTAGCCCTAGACTCTCCCTGGGGACAAAATACAGTAATCAACAAGTAATAGAGAAATTGGAGACAAGGGAACTGGAAAGTGAAATACAAGTACCGAATAAGAAAGAGATAGCAGATATGTTCAAAAATTTAGAAAAAACAATAAAGCAAGAACTGGTAAATATACAGAGTGACTTGGGGCAGATGTTACTGAGGGTGGAGGAGACGAAGGAAAGAGTTAAAAACCATGTCCAATATATCTCTGACTTGGAAAAAAGGACAATAGATATCAGGAAAGATCCAAAAAAATTTTTTTATAAGATGGAGGTACAAGAAAACAGGGATAAAATAAATAATCTCAGGGTAAGAGGTGTTCCAGAGCTTGCAAAGGGGGAAGAAATACGAGTCCTTGTCTGTAAAATCATAAATAGGAAGGATCCAACAAAGAAGTGGAATAGAGAAACCGAGAGATATAATTGTCCAATTCCAGAAGTGGGGAGATAAAGAAGAGATTTGGAGAAAGATTAAGGGAAGATCAAGTATTAAATATGGAGAAATGGACATACAGATTTTTGCGAATTTAACATTAGAGACAATATGGAGAAGGAGATCCTGGAAACCCCTGTTGGAGCAGATGAAAAAGCAGAATGTGCACTATAGATGGGGTACACCGGAGTGTTTAATCAGTTGGAAAAATGGAATTACAGCTTATTTGAGATTCCCTGAGGACTTAAGAGAATTCTGTGATAGACTGGAGATACAAATTATAGAGATTCCTGGTGGGGAGGATGAAGAGGGAGATTGTGAAGTTAGAGGGAAGGAAGATTGGAAGTTAGTTAGAAGAAGGAGATAGGGGGGATAGAGGGGAGCATTGTGAAGGGGGTAAAAAAATTTTTTTTGGGGGGGTTCTTTTTTCCCCTGATGTTCTCCACCCTGTCCCTGTCTCATCTTTGTTCCTTCTTTGTGTTTTTTTTTTTCTTTTCTTCTTCCTCTCACAGGAGATATCTCTTTTTGGGACTTTAGAAATGTGCTGGAACCATATGCTATTTATTAGAGAGACCTGGGGTAACTGGGGTGGTGGGAGGCAGGGGGTACTGTTCATGGGTGGAGTTCAACCCCAAGGTGGTAAATCTATGGAGGGTCTGGACCCTCAAAAGATGTATAGGCAAATTATAAGCCTAAATAAGGGGGGGTGGTGAGTGGGAGGGAAGTGGGGGGTGGGTTGGGGGGGTATTAAGGATGTCATACTAAACAATATGATAGTGTGACAAGAACACACCTATCTAAAAAAGAAGGTTTCTAAGTAATCCACGCGGAGTAGTGTGAATTCAAATGAATTTAACAATACTTTATTTGATCACATAGATCATAGGGAGGTTAAACATGAGCACGGTGTACATATGAAAAAAATAAAATCATGTTAAAAAGCACTTAGCATCTTCAATTTAGGGTCATCTTAGCCAACAGAGCACCATATAAGGCAGAGTGGTGTAATGATGAAATAATTATCCTGGATTTCCGTAGGTTTCCTGCTTAATATTTGTGTGAGCCGTGTATTCAGTGGGTGTGTTCCCAGTGTATATCAGGGACCTCCTGGAATGTACAAGCTGGAACACAAAAATACATGGTATGTATCTAGCAATATGGAGACCAAATCACATCCAAAATTAACCAGACCTCCCTCCACAATAGTCAATGGATACTGCTGTTACCTTCTCAAAGGTGAAACTATCATACCCGCCTCTCAAGTGTAGGGACTTCCTGGATAGCCACCCCAAATGGAACAAGGTCCACAGTACCAAATGATTCTGAGGATATATATAGAAAAAGTTAAATGTGTAGATCTTGGGCATCAGGTACCCCGAAAACAAAACATATATAAAAATGTGGATATATTACCATCAATGAGGATCAAGAAGACTCTTGTCGACTTGAACTAAGATCAGGTCCTTGATGCTTTTTCACAGATGCATATGGGGGTGAGGGACCAGGTATACACAGTGCGTGGATTTCAAGCACATATAATGTGTATATAGCATATAGCAGGCCGTAGATTGAACGGCAAAGGATTGAAGTCCCCTCCCAGTTCTGACGAAGTCTGCGGTGATTGGCGGATGAAACGCATCAACGTATTGACGTCACTACGCTCGGCGTCTTCACAGGGTGCGGCGCCCACGAGGCGGGAAGGAACGGCGGTGTCACAGCTCCCTGTTAGGTAGGCCCAAGACCCTCTGAGAACTACCAGTGGGCTACTATCACAGCGGTTCGCAAACGGCAATCCCTCAGGGAAACATATCTTCCACCGGTGGCAAGTTATTTTAAAAGCTTACGGCTGTTGAGATTTACAGAGCCTACATGGCGTTAATAGGGCATGATTCATGGGCCTAATTTACCCTGTATACTCGGGGAATTTTTTGGAATTCCTCTCAGGAGGAGAATCTACATATATATATATATATACGCTATCCTACTCAGGTATTTTTTGCTGTGACATAGCCATATCCTTTAAAAACCGCAAATAACCTTCTCAAATTGAGCAATTTTTGGAAACCCTTTATTGGGTACATTAAACTTAGGTATCTACGGCCTGCTATATGCTATATACACATTATATGTGCTTGAAATCCACGCACTGTGTATACCTGGTCCCTCACCCCCATATGCATCTGTGAAAAAGCATCAAGGACCTGATCTTAGTTCAAGTCGACAAGAGTCTTCTTGATCCTCATTGATGGTAATATATCCACATTTTTATATATGTTTTGTTTTCGGGGTACCTGATGCCCAAGATCTACACATTTAACTTTTTCTATATATATCCTCAGAATCATTTGGTACTGTGGACCTTGTTCCATTTGGGGTGGCTATCCAGGAAGTCCCTACACTTGAGAGGCGGGTATGATAGTTTCACCTTTGAGAAGGTAACAGCAGTATCCATTGACTATTGTGGAGGGAGGTCTGGTTAATTTTGGATGTGATTTGGTCTCCATATTGCTAGATACATACCATGTATTTTTGTGTTCCAGCTTGTACATTCCAGGAGGTCCCTGATATACACTGGGAACACACCCACTGAATACACGGCTCACACAAATATTAAGCAGGAAACCTACGGAAATCCAGGATAATTATTTCATCATTACACCACTCTGCCTTATATGGTGCTCTGTTGGCTAAGATGACCCTAAATTGAAGACGCTAAGTGCTTTTTAACATGATTTTATTTTTTTCATATGTACACCGTGCTCATGTTTAACCTCCCTATGATCTATGTGATCAAATAAAGTATTGTTAAATTCATTTGAATTCACACTACTCTGCGTGGATTACTTAGAAACCTTCTTTTTTAGATAGGTGTGTTCTTGTCACACTATCATATTGTTTAGTATGCTGTTCCCTCGGTTTATGTATCCACACTTATATAAGTGAGTCGGAGATGTGTTTTTGACATTAACAATTAGTGTCATTTTTGGTGGCCTGCTCCTGCTTTGTTGTTATATTAAGGATGTCACCCTGCGTGAGGGAAGGAGAAATAAAGGCAGAGAAAGAAGAAGAGAGGAGAAGGTAGAGAGGAAGAGCAAGGAAGAGACATAAGGAAGATGGAAGAGTTACGGTTTATAACTTATAATGTAAATGGGTTGAATTGTCCAGGGAAAAAGTTTAGATTATTGAAGGAATTACAACATATAACAGCTTCTGTGGTTTTCTTGCAGGAAACACACTTTGAATTAGAATCAAATGTTAAGCTGAACTCAAGATACTATCCAACATGGTACTACGCAGATTCCCCAATTAAGAGAGCAAAGGGGGTAGCCATAGGATTTGCAAAAAATATAAGGTTTGAGCTGGAGGATAGAAAAACTGATCCTGATGGGAGGTTCTTATTTCTGAAAGGTAAATTACAAGATATTGAATGTACAGTTGATAGTATTTATTGCCCAAATAAGAAGCCAGACATATTCTTGAAAGGAGTTTTGGGAAGGTTGATGGATTTCAGGAATTGATATCTGATAGTGGCTGGAGATTTTAATTTTTGTATGGATCCACAATTGGATACAACTTTGTCTGTACAAAGGGAAGGGAGTAAGTCCCTGAGATCATTGAGGAAATTGATAAGGGAATATCAATTGGTGGATAGTTGGAGAATTATGCATATGAAAGATAGAGACTATACCTTTTTCTCAAAGGTCCATGGGATGTATTCTAGATTGGACTATGTATTGATAGATCACCGATTAATTGAATCTCTGGTTAAAGTAACAATAGAGGTAATGTCCCTCTCGGATCATGCTCCGGTTGTGGTGAAAGTGGGATGGGGAAGGAGCCCCAGGGGAGGTTCGGTATGGAGGTTGAATGAGGCACTTCTTTTGGATCAAGAAACTGAGCGGAGGATTGGGGAGGAGATTAGGAGATTCTTCGAGGAGAATGAGACTGGAGAGGTGTCAGTGGCTACAGTGTGGGAGGCTCATAAGGCGTATGTAAGAGGAATGCTTATCGCAATTGGGGCAAAAAAGAAAAGAAAAAGGAGAGAGAAAATTAATGGACTCCTAAAAGAACTAGCTGAGTTTGAACAGATGCATAAAAAGAATATAACAAAAGAGTTAATGCAGAAAGTTAAAAAAAGAAAGAAGAATTAGAGAATATGATGGAAGAGGAGAAGAGGAGAGTCTTTAATAAAGTGATATGCGAAAGGTATAGATGGGGTGATAGACCAGGAAAGTTTTTAATGAGAGCTTTGAGGAAAAAGAAGATTAGGAACTATATAGATAAAATAAAAAACCACAAGGGAAAATTGGTTCCCTCAACTAAAGATATTAGGTATTTAAGGATTATTATAGTAAACTATATAACATTGCCTCCCATGACCATATAAATAAGAATGGAACAGCAATTATGGAAAAAAGAAGGTTATATTTAAAAAATGCAGGTTTAACTAAATTAAATGAACAACTTTTGAAATCCCTAGATTCTGATATTACATATGAAGAAATAAAGATAGCATTAAAAAGCTCCATGACGGGTAAAAGTCCGGGGCCAGATGGATATACTGTTAGATATTATAAAAAAATATAGTGAATTGTTACTAAACTGAAGTCCTATTTGAATGCCTTGGGGGGAGAGATGGAAATGAGACGGGAATCCCTGCAGGCTCAAGTGGTCCTTGTACATAAAGAAGGAAAAGATGCCTCCTAGTGCTCAAGCTATAGACCAATATCGTTATTGAATACAGATATGAAACTTTATGCAAAGATTTTAGCAAATAGGCTGAAAGATTTAATGCCTGAGTGGATACATGGAGATCAGGTGGGTTTTGTCCAAGGACGAGAGGGCAGAGACAATGGGTTGAGATCTTTGTTGCTCATCCAGGAAAGTAGAAAGGGGAAGACTCCGGTGGTGGTGCTTTCAGTAGATGCGGAGAAGGCATTTGATAGAGTTAACTGGGGGTTCATGATGGATACATTGGAGGCCTTGGGAATGGAAGCCAGAATGAGAACGTGGATAGGAAAGTTGTACAAACGCCCCTCTGCAGTGGTTATGGTGAATGGGGAGATGTCTGAGTCCTTTGGGATGACAAATGGAACAAGACAGGGCTGCCCTCTGTCCCCATTATTATATATTTTGTCTTTGGAACCTCTGTTGTCAACAATAAGGAAAAATCCAGATATAAAGGGAATGTGTATAGGAAATACAGAACATAAGGTGGCCGCTTTTGCGGATGATTTATTGTTTTATGTTGGAAATCCTAGGATAACGCTCCCTAACTTAATGAGGACATTGAAAGAATATGGGGAGTTGTCAAATCTAAAAATCAACCCTACGAAAACAGAGATACTAAATATAAATCTTCCAAATAATGAAAAAGAGGGGATACAAAGGGAGTTTCCCTTTGTTTGGAAAGAGAGAGAAATAAAATATTTAGGGATAAAACTCACTTCTTCATATAAAAACATGTATAAATTAAATTATATAGTAATGTTAAATGAGATTAGAGAAGAATTAAAGAGATTAGGAGCCGGAAATCCGTCCTGGTTAGGATGTATAAATTTGATAAAAATGATAATTGTCCCCAAAATCCTATATAAATTCCAAATGGTCCCCATCAAACTTCCAGAGATTTATTTTTAAGTTAATTAAAAAGATGATAACAAGGTATATTTGGAGAAATAAAAAAACCTAGAGTATCCTATGAAGTGTTAAGTAGAAATAAAGAAAAAGGGGGACTAGGAGTGCCAGATTTTAAAAGATACTATAAAGCAGTAATTTTAGCTAGAATATTTGATTGGACACATAATTTAAAAGGGAAAAGTTGGGCTATAATTGAAAATCCACTTAGTGGTAATAATTTAGGCAAGAATATATGGGTGCCAACACAGTATAGAGGTTTAAACAAGAGCACAAGTGTATATACTTTAAATGTTTTGAGGGTGTGGGATAAAATACACAAGAAGATGAAGTGGGAGTATAACTCAGTCTTGATGCCATTGAGGAATTCAGAATTCTTTCCGCCAGGAAGAGAGGAAATTTCAGGAAAATGGATTAAGAAGGAGGATGCCCAGTTGAGAGATATAATGAAGGGGGTAGAATTGAGAGCATTCAAGGATTTGGAGAAAGAAGGAGAGATTTTCACTAAGTTAGATGTGTGGAGGTATAATCAATTAAAATATTTTGTTGGGAATCTTCCGAAGCCCTTGAGAACTAAAAAAGATTGGAATTTGTTTGAAAGGTTGTTGGATTCACAGAAGATGGGAAACATGGCACAGCTAAAATATATAAAATTCTCACTGAGTTAGACACAGAAAAAAAACTAATGTATATAGAAAAATGGGAAAGGGATTTGGGGGTGGAGATTAAGGAGGTTTAACAGAACAAAATATATAAATTGATTCACGAGAATATAAGTTTATGTGAGGTGGAAATGAATTACTGTATAAATGTTTGATAAGATGGCACCGAACATAGAACAGAAGATGTGTGGGGAGAAATCACCTTGGTGTTGGCGGGGGTGTGGAGAGATAGGCACAATGTTTCATATATGGTGGGAATGTCCTAAAATTTAAGTATTCTGGAGGAAAATAGTACATCAGATTAGGAGTATTACTGAAGTAGATAGTAGTCTGGACCCTGGAACATGCCTTCTACACAGAACAGAAATATAAGTAAATAAATATAAAGAAACAGGTGTATGGTACTATTTAAATGCTGCTAAAAGTCTAATTCCCAAGTTTTGGCGTAAAGTAGAGGTTCCAAAAGAAGAAGATTGGATAGATAGAGTGGACCAGATTGGTAGCATGGATAAATTATTCTATATACAGGAGGATAGGTTAGAGACATATATCGTGAAGTGGGGAAAATGGGAAGAGTTTAGATCAAAGGTGAAAGATTGAAGAGGTGACTTTTATAAATAAGAATACTCTCCTAGTCTTTTTGTCTCTTGCTTTGTGTGGAGAGAGGAGGAAAATGCGGGGTGATCGAGGGGGGGAGTGGGAGGGTTGTGAGGGAGGGGTTATTAGAGGGGAAGATGGGAGAAATATGAAAAATATGGGGAAGGTTTGGTTTTATGAGATTGTTAAAAGAATTGATATTGTAGTTTTTACTTTTCCTATTATTATGAAAATCAATAAATATTTAAATTAAAAAAAAAAAAAATTTGCAGATTTGGAGGACAGGTAAAAATGCAATAATATCAAATTTTGAAGGGTTCTTGAAACAATTCCTTCCTCTTACAGGATTTTTTGCAACAACTATAGCTTAACCTAGTTCTTGACCTGCAGGGCATTGTGCTTATCATAGACAGGGCACACAGGCTGCCCATACCTGAATATCTGGTGGATACTATGCTGCAAGATGTTCTAGTCAGGATCCACTACCACCACATCAAAGAAAAAGCTATGCAGGCAACTTGGAAAAACCCACACTTGCCAGATCAGTTCTCAGGCATTGTCCTTTACACTGATTTGTCCCAGACTACTATTCAAAACTGAAAAAAAAAATTCTCACCATCACGAAGGCTCTCCGGAACTATAAAATCATCTACAGTTGGGTTCCCAACAAAGCTATCAGTTACCTATCAAGGTAAAACCTTCAATATTTACTCCCTGCTTAATTATATGAAGGAATTGTGTATCTTGGCACCTGATGCTCCTTTTGAGATGAAAAAAGGCCCAACCAAGTTACGTAATGACTAGTCACACATACCAAACTCCTCTACCTGGTAGGCACCTCTCCAACCCTACATCTGCAGGCCTAAGACAGAACACCATGGCCTGATCCAGTTACAACCCTTTGTTGCTCATTTGGGAAGTGTTCCTCAGCCCCCAAGGAGTTCCCAACTGATGCTGCTAGGGATGTCAATCTTAGTTATGGTTGCTTTTATTTTTTACTACTGTTTGTATTTTGTTTTTCTGTAGCTTATTCTTTGTTGCTTCTTATCTAGAGTTTGGGCCTAGCTTCAATCATAGATGCCTGGTATGATATGTATATTAATATCCCTCTCCATGCAGAGCCACAGTGGACCTTATCAACCTACCTCATGTGTGGACCTTTTATCCCTATACGGATCCCTAGATGAACTACTTGCTTTTCTTTGATATGGTCAGCTTGTCCTATTTTGTCCCAGAGCTCTTCCATAGTGTTTGGGCATCTATGCTATGTCCTAGTAGAGGGTAATCCCATTTAATGCCTTTTTGTGCTCTCTCAGGATTTACATTTGCTCCAAATTTGGGATTGCCCTTACCACTAGTAGGGGTAAGTCACCTGCTACTCTAAGTAGTGATTATGTCTTCAGATGACAATTAAGTTTGTGTCTTTTAATGTCAAATGGCTCAATAGCTCCTTTAAGCAAAAGGTCATGTGGTCTGAAGTCCAGAAATTAAAAGGGGATGTTCTCTACATTCAAGAAACCAACTTCCATGCAGATAAACCTGCTAAATGCTCTAACAATGCTTTTCCTTATATGTTCTATGCTAATGCAGAGGATAATGTTAATGTTGTTCTCATTGCATTTCAGCTACACAACATTGTTACAGATGATAAAGGAAGGTATATTATTTTAGGGTGTTCTTTGAATAATGTGGTTTATTCTATTGTTAATGTATATGCTCCAAATCAAGGGCACATTTATTTTATGCATAAGTTGCTGAAGAAAAGTTAAGGCTATGTCCAAGGAAATGTCCTTCTGCTGGGCGATTTTAATTCAGTGGCAAACAAAACTCTTGATATCTCTAATCCCTCCTTGATACCTAGACAGACTCTGAAAACATTTTTACACAATGAGTCAATATATGATATCTGGCATTACCGCCACTCCTCAGAAAAGGATTTTACTTATTTTTTTCTCACTCACATAACTCCTGGATTAATCTTGCTCTCGTGGACCTTCAGTTACTGTTCAAGGACACATGTCAATAGAGGACAGAAAATTGTCAGACCATGCCCTTTGCTTTGGAGATCAGTATTCTGTAAGCCCCACTATGCTGTGGCACAAAAATACTTTTATTTTTGTCCACAAGCAATATTGTGCAAAATTGCAGTCCCAGCTGAATGAGTTTTTCCATCAGGAGCCTACTACTACAGCTGACTTCTAGAGAAAAGAAAAGGAGGATCCAGACCTCACAAATCCTTTTATCCTGAATCTGACAGCTAGAAACTCAAATCAAACAACAAATTGCTCCTTCACTGATTGCAGAACTTCAGTAATGCAGGAATGAGTTTCAACAACTTTTCTATGATTATGAAAAAGTTCTGAAGCATCTAAGAGCCCCGGTCTACTCACAAGACAATTGAGTAGGGAAGTTATTAGCTTGCCACATTCAGTCTCATGAAGCCAAAGTGAGATTGGCCCACTAAATCCACACTAACACTCAGAACAAGGTCTTTCATCCTAAGGAGGTAGCCAATTACTTTTTGGAATACTATAAGGCTCTTTCCAATGTGTCCTCAGGCCAGAGCACACCTCAGCCCACTCCTGAAGGTATAGCTAACCTTCTGTATTTCATTGAACTAACTTTTGTAGTCTCTTCAGTTTTTGACCGTCTTAACACTCGCTTTACTAAAGAAGAATTGTGAAAAGTAATCTCCTCCCTATCTTTAAATAAATCACCAGGAGCTGATGGTCTTTCCACAGAGTACCACAAAACCTTTAAATATACCCTACTCCCTCACCTTTTAGTGGGCTTTGATGAGGCTGCATCCTCTGGATCTTTTCCTAAGGAAATGTTCTAGGCTATTATCATCACACTACCTAAGCCCAGGAAGGAGGCCACTGTGCCTCAAAATTCCAGCCAATATCTTTCCTGAATATAGATCTTAAGGTTTATGCTAAAGTTATTGCCAATCACTTACAGGTGATATTACATTTCCCTTAATAGCCTCTGACCAGGTAAGATTTGTGATGGGGAGGCAGGCACCTGACGGGACTTGTAGGATGTTAAATCTACTTAGACTGGCTGAAGTGTGCAGAATCACTACTGCTTTTTTTGCTTAGATGCTGAGAAATCATTTGATCAAATCATTGGGGTTATTTGCGTGCTCTACTGGTCAAGGTAGGTTTCAGTGGGTTTAATCTTTCAGTTATTATGGCTTTGTATGCAAACCCCTTGGCACATGTATTCACATTCTCAGTTTTCTTCATCCTCATCCAGAGCAAGATTAATGTGAGTGAGAAAAAAATAAGTAAATTCCTTTTCTGAGGAGTGGCGGTAATGCCAGATATCATATATTGACTCATTGTGTAAAAATGTTTTCAGAGTCTGTCTAGGTATCAAGGAGGGATTAGAGATATCAAGAGTTTTGTTTGCCACTGAATTAAAATCGCCCAGCAGAAGGACATTTCCTTGGACATAGCCTTAACTTTTTTTCAGCAACTTATGCATAAAATAAATGTGCCCTTGATTTGGAGCATATACATTAACAATAGAATAAACCACATTATTCAAAGAACACCCTAAAATAATATACCTTCCTTTATCATCTGTAACAATGTTGTGTAGCTGAAATGCAATGAGAACAACATTAACATTATCCTCTGCATTAGCATAGAACATATAAGGAAAAGCATTGTTAGAGCATTTAGCAGGTTTATCTGCATGGAAGTTGGTTTCTTGAATGTAGAGAACATCCCCTTTTAATTTCTGGACTTCAGACCACATGACCTTTTGCTTAAAGGAGCTATTGAGCCATTTGACATTAAAAGACACAAACTTAATTGTCATCTGAAGACATAATCACTACTTAGAGTAGCAGGTGACTTACCCCTACTAGTGGTAAGGGCAATCCCAAATTTGGAGCAAATGTAAATCCTGAGAGAGCACAAAAGGACACTAAATGGGATTACCCTCTACTAGGACATAGCATAGATGCCCAAACACTATGGAAGAGCTCTGGGACAAAATAGGACAAGCTGACCATATCAAAGAAAAGCAAGTAGTTCATCTAGGGATCCGTATAGGGATAAAAGGTCCACACATGAGGTAGGTTGATAAGGTCCACTGTTGCTCTGCATGGAGAGGGATATTAATATACATATCATACCAGGCATCTATGATTGAAGCTAGGCCCAAACTCTAGATAAGAAGCAACAAAGAATAAGCTACAGAAAAACAAATTACAAACAGTAATAAAAAATAAAAGCAACCATAACTAAGATTGACATCCCTAGCAGCATCAGTTGGGAACTCCTTGGGGGCTGAGGAACACTTCCCAAATGAGCAACAAAGGGTTGTAACTGGATCAGGCCATGGTGTTCTGTCTTAGGCCTGCAGATGTAGGGTTGGAGAGGTGCCTACCAGGTAGAGGAGTTTGGTATGTGTGACTAGTCATTACGTAACTTGGTTGGGCCTTTTTTCATCTCAAAAGGAGCATCAGGTGCCAAGATACACAATTCCTTCATATAATTAAGCAGGGAGTAAATATTGAAGGTTTTACCTTGATAGGTAACTGATAGCTTTGTTGGGAACCCAACTGTAGATGATTTTATAGTTCCGGAGAGCCTTCGTGATGGTGAGAATTTTTTTTTTTCAGTTTTGAATAGTAGTCTGGGACAAATCAGTGTAAAGGACAATGCCTGAGAACTGATCTGGCAAGTGTGGGTTTTTCCAAGTTGCCTGCATAGCTTTTTCTTTGATGTGGTGGTAGTGGATCCTGACTAGAACATCTTGCAGCATAGTATCCACCAGATATTCAGGTATGGGCAGCCTGTGTGCCCTGTCTATGATAAGCACAATGCCCTGCAGGTCAAGAACTAGGTTAAGCTATAGTTGTTGCAAAAAATCCTGTAAGAGGAAGGAATTGTTTCAAGAACCCTTCAAAATTTGATATTATTGCATTTTTACCTGTCCTCCAAATCTGCAAATTTTTTTTTTTTTAATTTAAATATTTATTGATTTTCATAATAATAGGAAAAGTAAAAACTACAATATCAATTCTTTTAACAATCTCATAAAACCAAACCTTCCCCATATTTTTCATATTTCTCCCATCTTCCCCTCTAATAACCCCTCCCTCACAACCCTCCCACTCCCCCCCTCGATCACCCCGCATTTTCCTCCTCTCTCCACACAAAGCAAGAGACAAAAAGACTAGGAGAGTATTCTTATTTATAAAAGTCACCTCTTCAATCTTTCACCTTCGATCTAAACTCTTCCCATTTTCCCCACTTCACGATATATGTCTCTAACCTATCCTCCTGTATATAGAATAATTTCTCCATGCTACCAATCTGGTCCACTCTATCTATCCAATCTTCTTCTTTTGGAACCTCTACTTTACGCCAAAACTTGGGAATTAGACTTTTAGCAGCATTTAAATAGTACCATACACCTGTTTCTTTATATTTATTTACTTATATTTCTGTTCTGTGTAGAAGGCATGTTCCAGGGTCCAGACTACTATCTACTTCAGTAATACTCCTAATCTGATGTACTATTTTCCTCCAGAATACTTGAAATTTTAGGACATTCCCACCATATATGAAACATTGTGCCTATCTCTCCACACCCCCGCCAACACCAAGGTGATTTCTCCCCACACATCCTCTGTTCTATGTTCGGTGCTATCTTATCAAACATTTATACAGTAATTCATTTCCACCTCACATAAACTTATATTCTCGTGAATCAATTTATATATTTTGTTCTGTTAAACCTCCTCAATCTCCACCCCCAAATCCCTTTCCCATTTTTCTATATACATTAGTTTTTTTTCTGTATCTAACTCAGTGAGAATTTTATATATTTTAGCTGTGCCATGTTTCTCATCTTCTGTGAATCCAACAACCTTTCAAACAAATTCCAATCTTTTTTAGTTCTCAAGGGCTTCGGAAGATTCCCAACAAAATATTTTAATTGATTATACCTCCACACATCTAACTTAGTGAAAATCTCTCCTTCTTTCTCCAAATCCTTGAATGCTCTCAATTCTACCCCCTTCATTATATCTCTCAACTGGGCATCCTCCTTCTTAATCCATTTTCCTGAAATTTCCTCTCTTCCTGGCGGAAAGAATTCTGAATTCCTCAATGGCATCAAGATTGAGTTATACTCCCACTTCATCTTCTTGTGTATTTTATCCCACACCCTCAAAACATTTAAAGTATATACACTTGTACTCTTGTTTAAACCTCTATACTGTGTTGGCACCCATATATTCTTGCCTAAATTATTACCACTAAGTGGATTTTCAATTATAGCCCAACTTTTCCCTTTTAAATTATGTGTCCAATCAAATATTCTAGCTAAAATTACTGCTTTATAGTATCTTTTAAAATCTGGCACTCCTAGTCCCCCTTTTTCTTTATTTCTACTTAACACTTCATAGGATACTCTAGGTTTTTTATTTCTCCAAATATACCTTGTTATCATCTTTTTAATTAACTTAAAAATAAATCTCTGGAAGTTTGATGGGGACCATTTGGAATTTATATAGGATTTTGGGGACAATTATCATTTTTATCAAATTTATACATCCTAACCAGGACGGATTACCGGCTCCTAATCTCTTTAATTCTTCTCTAATCTCATTTAACATTACTATATAATTTAATTTATACATGTTTTTATATGAAGAAGTGAGTTTTATCCCTAAATATTTTATTTCTCTCTCTTTCCAAACAAAGGGAAACTCCCTTTGTATCCCCTCTTTTTCATTATTTGGAAGATTTATATTTAGTATCTCTGTTTTCGTAGGGTTGATTTTTAGATTTGACAACTCCCCATATTCTTTCAATGTCCTCATTAAGTTAGGGAGCGTTATCCTAGGATTTCCAACATAAAACAATAAATCATCCGCAAAAGCGGTCACCTTATGTTCTGTATTTCCTATACACATTCCCTTTATATCTGGATTTTTCCTTATTGTTGACAACAGAGGTTCCAAAGACAAAATATATAATAATGGGGACAGAGGGCAGCCCTGTCTTGTTCCATTTGTCATCCCAAAGGACTCAGACATCTCCCCATTCACCATAACCACTGCAGAGGGGCGTTTGTACAACTTTCCTATCCACGTTCTCATTCTGGCTTCCATTCCCAAGGCCTCCAATGTATCCATCATGAACCCCCAGTTAACTCTATCAAATGCCTTCTCCGCATCTACTGAAAGCACCACCACCGGAGTCTTCCCCTTTCTACTTTCCTGGATGAGCAACAAAGATCTCAACCCATTGTCTCTGCCCTCTCGTCCTTGGACAAAACCCACCTGATCTCCATGTATCCACTCAGGCATTAAATCTTTCAGCCTATTTGCTAAAATCTTTGCATAAAGTTTCATATCTGTATTCAATAACGATATTGGTCTATAGCTTGAGCACTAGGAGGCATCTTTTCCCTCTTTATGTACAAGGACCACTTGAGCCTGCAGGGATTCCCGTCTCATTTCCATCTCTCCCCCCAAGGCATTCAAATAGGACTTCAGTTTAGTAACAATTCACTATATTTTTTTATAATATCTAACAGTATATCCATCTGGCCCCGGACTTTTACCCGTCATGGAGCTTTTTAATGCTATCTTTATTTCTTCATATGTAATATCAGAATCTAGGGATTTCAAAAGTTGTTCATTTAATTTAGTTAAACCTGCATTTTTTAAATATAACCTTCTTTTTTCCATAATTGCTGTTCCATTCTTATTTATATGGTCATGGGAGGCAATGTTATATAGTTTACTATAATAATCCTTAAATACCTAATATCTTTAGTTGAGGGAACCAATTTTCCCTTGTGGTTTTTTATTTTATCTATATAGTTCCTAATCTTCTTTTTCCTCAAAGCTCTCATTAAAAACTTTCTGGTCTATCACCCCATCTATACCTTTCACATATCACTTTATTAAAGACTCTCCTCTTCTCCTCTTCCATCATATTCTCTAATTCTTCTTTCTTTTTTTATCTTTCTGCATTAACTCTTTTGTTATATTCTTTTTATGCATCTGTTCAAACTCAGCTAGTTCTTTAGGAGTCCATTAATTTTCTCTCTCCTTTTTCTTTTCTTTTTTGCCCCAATTGTGATAAGCATTCCTCTTACATACGCCTTATGAGCCTCCCACACTGTAGCCACTGACACCTCTCCAGTCTCATTCTCCTCGAAGAATCTCCTAATCTCCTCCCCAATCCTCCGCTCAGTTTCTTGATCCAAAAGAAGTGCCTCATTCAACCTCCATACCGAACCTCCCCTGGGGCTCCTTCCCCATCCCACTTTCACCACAATCGGAGCATGATCCAAGAGGGACATTACCTCTATTGTTACTTTAACCAGAGATTCAATTAATCGGTGATCTATCAATACATAGTCCAATCTAGAATACAACCCATGGACCTTTGAGAAAAAGGTATAGTCTCTATCTTTCATATGCATAATTCTCCAACTATCCACCAATTGATATTCCCTTATCAATTTCCTCAATGATCTCAGGGACTTACTCCCTTCCCTTTGTACAGACAAAGTTGTATCCAATTGTGGATCCATACAAAAATTAAAATCTCCAGCCACTATCAGATATCAATTCCTGAAATCCATCAACCTTCCCAAAACTCCTTTCAAGAATATGTCTGGCTTCTTATTTGGGCAATAAATACTATCAACTGTACATTCAATATCTTGTAATTTACCTTTCAGGAATAAGAACCTCCCATCAGGATCAGTTTTTCTATCCTCCAGCTCAAACCTTATATTTTTTGCAAATCCTATGGCTACCCCCTTTGCTCTCTTAACCTCCTTGGCGGTATTCCCGAGTGTAGCTCGGGGTAACATTTCAGTACCAAAAGCGGTAACCCCGAGCTACACTCGGGAATACCATGCGGCGCTGCTCCGGTATGTGTCCTTCACTTACCTTACCCTGCGCTCCCACGATGTGTCCCCTGCAGCATCCCCGGCCATCTCCTCCGGCCGATGCCGGCATCCGGCTTCTGTGTCCTGTCCCTGTGACGTCGGGACGTACGGGCGCCGCAGCCGCCGGCGGCGGGAAATTTAAAAATTTTAAAAAATGTCATTTTTTTTTTTTTTCATTTTACACAGTAAAACATTGCTGCTTCAACCTATTTCACATACATATTGTCCCTAGTGCTTTGTCCTGCGCCCTGCCTGCATTTTGTCTGTTCTTTCTGCCTGGAAACTGAGAAATGTCCATGGCGTCCAAAAAGTGTCCCTTTAGGTCAAAAGCGGTTTAGATCAGCTAGAGAACAGCGATAGTAAATCAGAACCACTTGCAGAATTGAGTGATAATGATTTGTGGGGGAAATTCGTCATCAGAAACTGAAAACGATTTTGCGACTGAGCTCAGCAATGTGCGAACTTGGCGCTATATTTCACATTTCAGTGTTTTTGGTTTGATTATATTATTGAATTAAATTTTTTATTATTTTTATATTATTTTTATGATTATTTATTAAATTATAATTTATGATTTTGTGTTTCAAATTTTATCATACCCGGGATGTTTACTAGACTCTTGTTCGGACAGATTTCAGTGAGTTTTTCCTAAAAATTACAGCCTACAATAAAAAAAATACATATTTCCATGCAAAAAAATGGTACCGCTTTCAGCACCAAAAATCTGAAATAATCATACCGCCAGGGAGGTTAATTGGGGAATCTGCGTAGTACCATGTTGGATAGTATCTTGAGTTAAGCTTAACATTTGATTCTAATTCAAAGTGTGTTTCCTGCAAGAAAACCACAGAAGCTGTTATATGTTGTAATTCCTTCAATAATCTAAACCTTTTCCCTGGACAATTCAACCCATTTACATTATAAGTTATAAACCGTAACTCTTCCATCTTCCTTATGTCTCTTCCTTGCTCT
This sequence comes from Staurois parvus, assembly GCF_062004578.1. Classification (NCBI taxonomy): domain Eukaryota; kingdom Metazoa; phylum Chordata; class Amphibia; order Anura; family Ranidae; genus Staurois; species Staurois parvus. Next base: position 4,807,214 of record NW_028317994.1, on the reverse strand, counting down.
TCTTCTCTACCTTCTCCTCTCTTCTTCTTTCTCTGCCTTAAGGCTCACAGGTGTAGCTCCTTCCCTGTCAAAAGTGAATGAGGTGATTGAGCACTTGGAGCAGTGTCATACTACAAGGTAAATGTTTCCAAATAACATGCTCTGACCACCAGTATACAGGGCAACTTGGGCATGTGGTTGCAAGCCCAATTTCTATGCTCATGGGAGTTTGCCTGCATTCAATACCTGGGGATTTATTTATCCACACTTCTACCTGACTGTATGAGGTTAATTAAGGTAGACATACATTTTTACATACTATTTGTTTTATTTGATTGGATAGGTTGGTCTCTGTTAGTTTTCCTTTTAATAGGTTTTGTCTGTTCTTTTTCTTTAGGTTCCTTTTGGACTGGCCTTAAGGGCTTTTATATTCAAGGACAGTTTGACCACTGCTATGGTATATTATCAATGGAAATGATTACTATGGATAACCTTGTATTTTATATACTAAGTTCTTACTGTCTGGATTGGGTGTTTTGTACCAAGCCAGTCAATGGTATGTTGTTGAAACGTCAATAAAATTCTAATGTCTTAAAAAAATAAATGTTTTGCTGTCAAAATCTGATGCTCTGCATGAATATTTTGTGTAAGATTATGGTGTTATATATCACCACTAATACCCAAACCCAACTTTCTGCAGCTGTTTCAACATTTTTCATAATTTTTGAGCGGGTAACATACTGTGCTCTTCAAGAATTTTTGTGTTGCTTTACAGTGTGCTGACATCAATAAATCTCAAAACCTATGTTTTAAACAACTGTTTCCTAAAGATATTTATCTCACATCTATTGGCTGGGGAACTGATGCATTGGCCATTAATGTTTGGAGTTTATTATGGTCTACTATAGACTACACTTTACTTTTTCCATCATTTTCTTTAGACAAATTTTGCCTTTTATGAAGGCTATATCATGCTGCTTATTGATCATTTGACCCTATTTGAGAGCACTACTTAGATACAGAATTATTTTGAACATGTGCACTTTAGAGTAACGTGGCCTAACAGTGATTATTTAAATAGAAACCAATCATTCTCATTGGCTAACTAAGAATGTTACTTTTGGTAAATAAAGATGGAGTCTACTTGCTCTTGGCTTCTTTAGTTGTCTGCTATGGAAAATAATTAGATTTTGTGCAGGTGAACTATATATTGTATAAACTATGCGTCTGAAAAAATAATAGTACAGTTGAACATTTTAGACTGATCTTCTTTCTACTTACAAAATGCAATCCATTTAAAATAAATATTCTGTGTATGATAACAATTTTTAAGCAGCCTCTATATATTGTATTGTTGTGTAATTTTATTGCTATAAATGTAGTGGTAATACTCTATGCTATTAAAATAAAGTTCACTGCAGCACATCATTGCCATTATAGTATAGTGTCTTCAAAATGACAGTTTCATTGCTTATTTCTGGCTAAAATATGACCTCTCTTGCTTCTAAAATTTTCCTAGATTAAAAACAATGTGATCCCGTACATGTTACGGTATATAATGTTTGAGCAACTACATTTTCATTTCATATATCTCCCTGACCTACTAAATGTCTACTCCTGACTCCTAAATTGCCTCCTATTAAAAAGGATGAGATGTCAAAATCGCTATCCAATGTTTCTACTTTAATGAAAAACTTGATGCTGCATTATACCACCACTTATCATCTCCTCGTTTCCTGTCTGAATGAGACTACATCAGGATTACAGGTATCCCTTGCTTTACAACCGAGTTATGTTCCGGGAGATCGGTTGTTAAGTGAGTTTGGTCATTAAATGAGCAATTGTATTTAGTATGTACATTACAATATTCAGAACAAAGAAATGGACAAAGGAAACTCCATCTTGATTATTTTATTTGCATAACTATTACACAGTATGAAGTACTGTACTGTACTGTAATGTATAACTTAAACCAACTGCACAGTACATGTACTATACAACAATCAAAAATTGGGCGTACTGTCCCAAAAGAAAAACAGTAAAGCTCTGTAAACAAGATGTACAGAAGGGAAAAAACAAAAAGACATTGAAGATAACATTTTAGTCGTCGAATCCTTCAAAGTCCTCATCAGTGTCATCAGTGACATATGATTAGGAGATGTAGAAGACCAGGGTAAGGGAGATGACGAAGTAGAAGTAGGGGTCCTGGATGTATCTTGTGAGAAGAATCCCGTTATTGTCCTCTCTTTTGTCATTTTCTTTTTTTCTTCATAAATTTCATGATAGCATCGTAAAAGTTCCATAGCCTCTAGTTCTAACATAGCTGTATTGACTTTTGAGAACACACCTGCTAATCCCTTTGCAGTGAAACTCTTTGGTACTTCATCAATTCTGTCTTCTTCTAAGTGTTCCTGTCCTTCCAACGCTATTAAATATTCTGCACCCAGCTCTTCCTCAGTATATTCCACTAATTCTTCAATATCTTGCACTTCAACCTCCAAATTAAGCACATTAGCACGCTCCACAGCTGTTTCGTTTATGAGATTCACATATTCATCTTTGGCAAATGCTTCCGTATTATGCACAAACTTTTTTAGGCATTTTTTCCATACGCCTGACATACAGTTTTCTGTCACTGCTTCTCAAGCTGCTTCAATGTCTTTGAATGTTGCATGATTTCCATAAATCACAAAGGGTTACTTCATTGTTTTCTGTTGCTGTTATAGTTTTGGAAAAAGTTGTGCACAAATAGTGCTTTTTGAGGGTAGCTATAGCCCCTGGTCCATGGGCTGTAAGATAGTTGTATTTTTTGGTAAATACACTACCTTTACCGCTCAGTGTACATCACCAAGATGCTATGGGTGGCTTGGAGCATTATCAAGCAGGAGTAGAATTGTAAAAAGAACGCTCTTTTCTTCACAGTAACACTTCCCCGAGGGTATAAAGAAGTTTCTGAACCAATAAAGCTTGTGTCATACAGGCCTTGTTATTAACTCTATAGTAAACAGGCAGCATGTGCTTACTAATATGCTTTAATGCACAAGGGTTCTCAGAGCAATAGATGAAGAAAGGCTTTAATTTGAACCCACTAACATTTCCTCCCAACAACAATGTGACTCTATCCTTAAAAGCCTTAAAACCGGGCATTGTTTTAGCTTCTTTGTGTATGTAGGACCTTTCAGTCATTTTCTTCCAAAAAAGGCCAGTTTCATCCACATTGAAGATTGTTCTGGACAGTAGCCGCCTTCCTCTATGATTTTATCAAACTGGTCAAGAAAAAGTTGTGCTGCTTCTATAGCTACACTTGCTGCCTTACCGCTGACACTCCAGTTATGCAGCTTGAACCTGTGACAAAACCGCTGAAACCATCCACAACTTGATGTAAAGGTTTCCATTAATGCTTCACCTTCACATGCCTTCAGAGTCTGGAAAATACTGAGTGCCTTGGCTTGAATGATTGTAAAACTCATTGGCATTCTTTTTTTATCTGGTGATCCAACCACATTGCCAATCATTTTTCCATTTCATGAATGAGGCCTTTCCGCTGTCTAGTTATTATGGTTTTAAAACCTGTACGTTTTCACTGCCTCTTTCACTTTGTTTTTATCCTTCAGGATTGTTGAAACGGTTGAATATGCCAGATTTAAGTCCTCTGTTATTGCTTTAACTTTTTTACCAGCTTCATAATCGTTTATGATCTTCATTTTTAGTTCAAGATCAATAGACTTCCTTTTTTTCTTACTGCTTTCTCCTTCAGAATTCCTGCTTTTGTGTTTGGATGACATCTCGTGCTAAGGGGTACATAATAAAGTACATACAGAATAAGGTATCACAGATATCACAACACTACTGTACTGTTCAAGAAAAAAAAGTACCGTATAGTACTGTACTGTACATTGTCACATTACTGTACAGGTACCACATAGTTGGCAACATTTAAAAAAAAATTCAATTACACTTTTTTTCTGCTCTGCATCCAGGAATCCATTGTAGGTGGATAATATATGTTAATTAGGGATGGGAATTAATTTAAATGGGTGTGGTTCTAAAATATGGATATTGTCAAACAATGTAAGGGGGAATATTACACTGACCATCATTGGAAGGGAGATTTCTACACTGACCACCAATGTAAGGGGAGATTTGCATATCAATTGAAATCTTAATGCACTACCTGAATTATTTATGAATGGACTTGTATACTGTACTTTAACAGGGCATGGCTCTGTAGAGGTGACAGTTTCAAGCAGTTTCAGGGACACAGAGCCTGCCAGGGACAGATGAGTAAAAATTGGGACTGTCCCTGAAAATCAGGGACAGTTGGCAAGTATGGTACCACCTGGGCTGAACATCTGAGAAACAGCAATGCCTAGAGTGGCTAAGAATGGCAGGCAACACCATGCACATTCTGTACAGTACTTTCCATACAGTACATACTGAAGACATTGCAGTACTCACCGAGAAATCTGTGGAATTTGTGGAGTAGAGAAAGCCACTAAAGAAGCCACCATAGACTGCACAGAAGCCAACATAGGCCAGAAAAGACACCCTAGGCCACAAACAAACCACCATAGACCGCACTGCCACTTCACAAGAAGATCCACCATAGGCCGCACTTCCACTCATAAGACCCCCAGCAGGGTTGCAAGTCTGAACAGCGGGTCATAAGTCCGAGGAAAGGAAATTTAATCAGGTTGTAAGTCCGAGGGCTGGTCGGAGAAAAGGGTCGTAAGTGTGAAAATTTGTTAAATGGGTAGGTCATTAAGCAAGGTATACCTGTATTTCAGAGTAGGACAGACTATCTAACCTCCCTCATATTGATCCAATTCATCTCTTCAATAAACTCTTGCCCTGCTACGGATGCACTGTCTTCAACTTTAGCTGACCCACTTTCTCTCTTTTCTTCCAAGATATGGATGTGCTGTCATGTCTTATTACATTGTTTTGTTATAGTTGCTCTTTTACTACATTGTTTTCTCTCCCTCCCCTTCCCTTTTTCCCTTTCCATCCCCCCTTTTTTTCTATCTCATCAAACTATCTCACCATGTCTCCAATGTCTCCTTTTTCTCAAGGATTGTGCTGGTTTCACCTATAACTTATGTTTACAAACTGTCTGTTATTTGTATTCATGCTTTGTGATCACTCCGGTGATGGTTTCTAATACTTGATACTTCCTTCTAATATGAGCTAGACCAAATGTATTTTTTGTACTCTATGATGATGTTTATATCTGAAAATTGCTTTCAATAAAGTATGAATAAAATAAAAGGTCGAGAGCCTGTGTCTCAAATGTGTACAATGTTTATACAGTGATTCTGGAAAAATAAAGTTTCACTTAATATTTCTGAGTGAAATATGTCTACTCTCTGCCTCCAAAACCCCATCACATTATAAATAAAGTGATTCAGTTTAGGAAATGGTCCACTTTAATTTATAAAATGCTTTTGCAAACAATACAATTTCATTTAGTATTTATGGCTGAAATATGCCAACTCTCTGCCTCTCAAATTGTCTCCCATGGAAAAAGGCAAGATCTGAATTCATACAAAAATGTATTAAAAATGCATTTTCTTTTTTAAATGCTGAAACAGGACTACTCAAAAGTATTCTCTTAATAATAAATATGAGCTTTTCTGCAGAAAATCTGTGCAATATGTATATTATGTCTATGCAAAGATTCCACTTAATTTTATGTTTGATGAAATCTGCCTGCTCTCTCCCTCAGAGATAGCAGTATATTCGAAAAGGCTACAAAAGTATGCTTGAAATCACTTGCATTTTCTGTTTTAAGTTTCAAATAAAATTAGAATAGATTGTTTTTTTCCAGAGGCAAGCTGCCTGCTCACTACCTAAACATTATCAGCCTGTACAAAAGGGTATAACATCTGTGCTGCAACTGGAGCTGTTTAGTGTGCAGGAAGCAGTTTTAGCTGCAGGAAGCTGCAGTGAGCTAGCAGTAGGGGTGGTGTGTTGCATGGTTTCTTGCATCACACGGTTCTTTTTTTAAATTGTTAACTTTATTTGTGCACAAAGTTTCACCGAACAGAAGTGCAGTGCATTGCACTGCTGTGAGGTGACATGAGGTGTCTCCGGTGAGCTATGATAAAATGCAGCATGTCTGCATTTTATTGCAGCTCACTGCACTGTACCTCCAGGCTGTATTGCAGTGAGAATGAGGCACCTAGAGAGCAATTATTTTCTATGTACCCTAGCACTGATTGGTGTTCTTCCCCTGCATAAAAGGCCAGTCACTGCTCTACTGTGAACGGGCCCTGATGATGGGGATATTTTAAAATGGACTGATTAATAACCTTAGCCTCATAAACTTTTCAAAAAAACCTGTTATCTCAAGATCTGACTCTGTAGTTAATAATCTTCCATTGTACTGATTTTTTTTGAGACAGCAAAACTGGCACATAGTACCTTGGAAATCCATCTGGGATGGTGGCAACTGTTATGATGGAGATAGGAGTTGCATGCAATTAGTTTCAAATGTGTCTGCCACCTAATTCTTGTGGAAAGATTATGGTATAAATCCAAATCAATCATCTACATAGTGCCCGTAAATTATTAGGTGGCGAGCAAAGTGGATGTTATCCCAAATCTTTTGGTCTTCCTAATGCATCATAAATAGGTTTGAGTGACCCAAGGTGAAACTCACTCTCATAGCTATTCCTAATATCTGCAAAATCGCTGGGAAAAATGGAAACAGTTATGATGTCAGATAAAACTAATGGCCTTCTCTAGCATTCAGTGAAACCCTAATGCAATCATTTTCCCATTTTTAATGTTCAAGGGTTTCCAATAGATGGCCTAAATCCTTGATACTTGCTGGTCATGCTTGCAATGTAAATTGCAGGAAGCTGTCCAAATAATCAGACAGACTTCTGGTGAGGCCACCATTATGAGTCTTTGGGGACGGTTTTCCTCATTTGTATAAACTTATGAAGTTAGTATGAAAGAACAATTTTTCATCCTTATGCAAAATACGTTGATTACAGCCTCTTTGATCAGATCTGATAATGTCCATCTGAAGTTAGGCAAGGGTTCCTTATTAAGTTGGATGTAGGAGGTTTTGTCTGAGAGTAACTGTTGTGCTTTTGTAAGTAGGCCTCTTTGTCTTGAACAACTGTACTGCCCCCTTTGTCAGCTTGTTTTATAATTATATTGTGAAATGTCCAAAGATTTTGTAATGCTCAAAGTTCTTGCTTGGAGAGGTTATTATGTCTATTTTTGAGTTTACACAAAAATCTTTGGTCATTATGCACAATATTGTAGATGGTTTCTTCGTAGGGGACTTTGGCCTGATAGAGGTTACAGTTAGATGGTGGCTTAAAACTTGCATGTATAACCTATTTTTCCATCAATAAGGGCCAATAATTGATGCAATCTGGACCTGTTTCAGATGAGATTTCAGACCATAGCTCTTGAAGGGCTTCAAACCTGACTCTATCAATGTCATCCCATTGGAATTCCAAGACCATCCTGGTCCACTGAAGTGGGGCTCCCCTTGAATAATTCTTCCCAACACTGCTGTAATACTGGTGAGTGTTCTAATAACTAAAACCCAGCAGCCGATATGTGTACACCCTAAAAATCACACTCTAGTGATTGAGACAAGTAAAACAACTAAAACAAATAAACTCTACATATATGAAGCTATATATGTGGCTTGTCTATGAGTCTCTAAATAATGTTCAATAAGTTTAATAGTCCTCCCGAAGTGTGCTGTGCATAAACAATAATCATACATACTGTATATCACACTATATTATATAACAGTCCAACAAAAGTGCTTCCAAAAGTCCATGAAAGAGATTTTCACAGACTACAGTGTCATAGTCTAATGAAAAGTACTTTAAAAGTAATAAAAAGTGAGTCACACTAACAATGTGTCACACTGTTCCACCCTTCTAGGTGCTTTGTTGTCAAGAGCGCCCTCTTAAGCAGTGCTCACTCGAGCAACTGTTGACCCCTTATGTATTATATGTAGCTTTTTAAGACGTCTCTTTCCAACCAGTTTCAACTCCCCAGGGAGACCTCAGAACACTTCCACCTTAACTCTATGGTAGCTCAGACAGAGGGGCACAGATCCAGAAAAGCCAATATTGCAAAACTGTTTTGTTAAAAATACATATTAAAATAGGTAGTGTTCCATTCACATGTATGGTGCCTGCCCTGGCTTTTAAAGTACTTTTCGTTAGATTATGACACTGTTGGGGTTGATTTACTAAAACTGGAGAGTGCAAAATCTGGTGCAGCTCTGCATAGAAACCAATCAGATTCCATTTTTTTTTTATCAAAGCTCAATTGAACAAGCCGAAGTTAGAAGCTGACTGGCTGCCATACACAGCTGCACCAGATTTTGCACTCTCCAGTTTTAGTAAATCAACTACTGTTGTCTACATGGTTCACTTTCATGGACTGTTCAAGCACTTTGGTTGGGTTGTGATATATTATATTGTAATATATGTATGATTATTGTTTATGCATGGCACGTTTTGGGAGGACTACTATATTTATCACACATTATTTAGTGACTCATAAACATTGCTGGAATGTCTAATTATGGAAAGGGACCTAACAAACTTATTAAGGTCTTTAAAGAGACTAAAACGATTTGGTGTGGCAGATAGGGCAAAGGTGAGACATTTTAATTTTTCAATTATTTTTATGGATTTTTAACAAAAAACAGAGGTAGAATAACCATACAAGATATACAAGAAAAAAATGTTCCTGAGAATATGCTCCTAAATACATTGGTGTACAGCTAATAAAATATAGAAGAGCAACAGTCAATGATGAAATAGGCAGCAGCTCATGCTTAGTGTAACATTAAGGGGTTTATTTACTAAAGCTCGAGGGTCCAAAATCAGACTCCCTTCTGCATAGAAACCAATCAGCTTCTAACCTCAGCTTGTTCAATGAAGCTTTGGCAATGAAACCTGGAAGCTGACTGGTTTCTATGCAGAAGTGAGTCTGATTTTGGACTCTCCAGCTTTAGTAAATAAACCCCTAAATGTCCTGCTAAGGAAAGGTAATCTCCTTATAGACAGTATCATGCTCATGTATTATTGTGTCAACCATAAATAAATATGCTGTTGAAGTGGTGAAATGGACATGAGCGACTAATCATGCAAATATTGCATATACTACCACCCAGCAGCATATGAGTGAGAGTACAAGACTCATCAGTAAAAGGGTAACAAGTTGTAAACATAATAAAACAAGAAAATAATGTATATGGAATGAAATAAATAAAGGAGTTGAAAGAGAAAGAAAAGAACAAGAAGAGACTGTCCAAAGGTTCACTTCTGCCATCCTCAAAAATCCACCTTATTCAGTTGTAGATATGAAATGCAGGGGTTCCAGACCTTTTCAAACATTGTTTATCTCACAGTACACTAAAAATTTCTCCATTGAGCATAATCTATGTGGATTCAAGATTCATCAAAGACAGATCAACCATTGTGCCCTTTCAGGTTAAGGCAATCACTATCTTAACTACCAACAATATAAAATGGATCAGCATTCAAGTATGTCTCGGAATGTCATGGACTGGCTCATTTAAAAGGGCAACCTGAGCATTCTTGATATTAACAATAGTTACTGAATTTATCAGGGAATGGATTAACATCCAGAATCGCCTGACCTTGGGACATGTCCACCATACATGTATTACTGTTCCCACCAGACCTCATCCATGGAAACAAGAAGAGAATCCAGGATACATTTTCTAGAGTCTCTCAGGTACTAATGACCATCTAGAAAAAAACATTTTTATCAGGTTCAAGCAGGTAAGATACCTTACTTTCAACTTGGAAAAGTTAAAAGGTTTTAATGAACCCTTTATCCATTCACCACTAGATATAAATTCTAAATTTAAAACACAAAGTTACAAGAAAACAAACTGATCCCACTTACCATTTCATTTGGAAAAAAAAGTGGGTTTTATAATCTTTACAAGATCTTTATTTTCCTTATGAAAGATCACTCCTTCATAAGGAAAATCAAATCAAGGGTGCTGGGAAACAAAACTCCCCATATGTTTACAGTGGAGCTTCCTTCTCCAGTTTGACAGAACCTGGAGAGAGTAGTCCTATCTTAAGCTTTTACAGTTATTAGATCATTTATAAGGAACCTTTTTGATTATATATGTATACACACAATTTTCTAATAGATTAATAAACAAGTTAATAAAGGGCAGTGTACAAATTGTTCTATGGAAATCTCCAAGCTTTGCATGGCCCATTTGCTGCTGACAATGAATCAACCCTGGATCAGCAAAAACAGAAAAAAAGAATATGTTCTAAGGATTAAAGCTGCAAGGCTAGGCCAGTTTTTGCACTTTTTCAATTGTTTTTTTATTTTTCACTTACAGCTTTCAGAGTTTGTAAAGGACACCCGCACCCCCCCCCCCCCCCCCAAACCATACATTTTCTGAAAGCACATGACCAATAGAATAAACAGAACAAAGAAGGTGCTACTGATGATATTTGCGAAAATGTTTATCGAAACAATATTTTCACTAAAAATACATTAAAATCATTAACAGATACAAAAACAGCACATTTTACAAAATTCTTGGTAAGTTCTTACCAAAAAAATTTATAAATATTTGTACAATTTAAATTCCGCTGTTTTGTGAAATGGTGAAAACATACGCAAAACCATTTTTCACATACAGCTTTCAGAGTTTGTAAAAGACCCCCAAACCATATATTTTCTGAAATCACATGACCAGTAGAATAAAAAGAAGGCACTACAAATTTTAAGGCCCCGTGATATTTGCCCAAATGTTTATCAAAGCAACATTTTTTCTAAAAATACACTGAAATTATTATTAGCAGATACAAACACAGCAAATATTACACAATTCCTGCTAACTTCCTACTAAATATAAAAGCTAAACCTGTATTGAGTTAATAAATAACAAATACTTATAAATTTTCAATTGCGCCTTTTTGCGAAATGGTGAAAATCAAAACGTATTCCAAACTGTAAATCACCACATTTCTCTAAAAATCTGGAGGTTTTTATTTTCACTTACAGCTTTTAGAATTTATTAAAGACCCCCCAAACCATACATTTTCTGAAATCACAGAATCAGAGGAATATAAAGAAGGTGCTAATGACTTTTTAGGCCCCACAGTAGTTGCACAAATGTTTATTAAATCACTATTTTCATTAAAAACCCCCCACTAAAATCCTTATTTGCACACATAAACACAACATAATGTAACATAATACAATTCCTGCTAAATTCCTACTAAGTAGTATATAATAACCACCTGTGCAAATTAACAAATATCAAAGTGAATCTTATAAGAGGCTGCCACCTCTTATTCCAAAAGGATATGGTGCTTGCTTCCCACCATTAACAGTATAAAAACAATTGTAATCATAAAAACATAATAGTATAAACTAATTAAAAAATTGCAAATAATTAAATCAAGAATGTCAATATATGAGTGCAAAGTCTCAAATCATAAATATTTCATAGTTTTCCACACAAGATGATCAAAAAATCTATATACAGTGATGAAAATGCTTTTATCCACCATTCCCACTGCCGAATGATCCACCACCAATATTTAAAAACACTCCTCACTCACCAGATGCCATTGACCTCCTTGTTATACAACAAGAAAAGTCATATAGAATTTTGTGGTCACCCCAGGACCTCCTTGTTAGACATCTCACTCCTCTTATTCTTCCTCTTTCTTTCACTCCTACAAAAACATTCCTTCCTATCTTTTATCTCTCTGTGTTCTTTATGCTCCAAACAATTCTAAGTATCTCTTTGATATTTTGAATTCACACCATCTTTCCCATTTTTTTGTTTAATTTTTCCATTTTATCTTCTCCGATATGGTAAAGTTCCTCCATCCTGTATATATATTCCATCCTATATATCCAATCTTTTGTTTTTGGGATCTCCTGAACCTGCCAAAACTTGGGAATACATCCTTTTGCTCCATTTATCAAGTGAAATAACATCATATTCTTATAATGCTTCACTGAAATCTCAAATTTATTAAATAAACATACCCGGGGGGCGTGGTCTGCCGCGATCCGGAATGGCCGCTTAAGCCAGGAGCTCCCGCCGGCCGAAGACTTTTCCTCACTCTGCACAGAGGATCGGGTGAGACAGGGGCGCATAGTCATGGGGAAAACGGACCGGAACACACCCGGTTCCCGTTCCCCACGGGTCCCTAATCAGCCGCAATCGCGGCATATACAGGAGCTGTTCCGCTCCCAGCAGAGGGACAGGGCCCAAGCAGCTTCCCCCTCTCCCCCCCCTCCTTCCTCCTCCATGGCAGCCTGTGTTCAAAGCAGTGACACTGAGCATGTCACAGACACAGTCCCACAGCATGATCTCTCCTCTGACTCCCAGGCATTATCCCTCAGAGATCTTCAGGCGGTGGCTGCAGACATTAAAGTCACACTCACCACCGCCCTCAGTGACCTGCGAGAGGATTTACTTTCCTTGGGCACAAGGCTGGAGGGAGTGGAACTTGTTAGCCACAATAATGCAGTCGCCATAGCAGATATACAGCAGACAACAGTCTCACACGCATCGCATATCCGTGAATTTTACAGACAAATAGAGGATTTGGATAACCGTGGACGCAGACATAACATTAGACTCCGTGGTTTGCCAGAATCTGTGGAACCGAACGACATCTCTACAACGGTTGTGGCGATCTTTAATGACCTGCTAGGTCGCCCGCCGGCCACGCCTATAGAGTTGGAAAGAGCACACAGAGCACTCCGTCCCAGGGGCAGAGATTCTGATCCCCCAAGAGATGTAATATGTTGCCTAGTCAGCTTCCCACTAAAAGAGGACATCCTCAGGCGCGCCAGGGACAGAAGGCGCCTCTTATATCAGGGGTTAGAAATACATTTATTCCAGGATCTCTCCAATCTTACTCTGCAACAAAGACGGGAACTTCGCCCCCTATTGGATACACTCCGTTCCCATAACATATCATATAGGTGGCGTTTCCCATTTTGTCTTTCCGCACAGGCGCAGGGGCGCACAGCCTACCTGCGAGTTCCGGAGGATCTGCCTAATTTCTGTACTTCCCTGGATATCCCACTAATCGACCTCCCCGATTGGTACAGCAATATGCGTCTCCCAGGTGTTCCGGAATCCGGACCGACACCAAGTGTTATGGAATGGCAGGGCCCTGGCTCTCGCCGACGCAGATTGGTCCCCGCAACCCCGCCGAGAATTCCAGCCAGTGGCTCTACCAGCATCACCAGTCCGACGACCTCTCCTGCACATCGAAGGCCTCATCATGAAGCTTAGAGACCCTTCTCTAAGCTCTGTCCTGATTTTCTTAATCTACTGTACATTACCACTGGTTTCACTGCTCAGGATCCGTTCAGCCACTCTTCAGACTCTGTCTGCAAAATTCCATGTTCCATTTCGCCTTACCTATGGAGCTTTCTGATCTATCATCCTGGGGTCTTCCCTCCATCTGATCTGGACTGGACTCAGTGGTACTCTTGCACACAGGCGGCCCTATGCAGCTGGGGCCACTGAGCTCTCATCCCTACGATTCTTGACCCTTACAGATTGTTTGGCACAGAACGTTCCAATAAGCTCATCCCTTCTACCCGCCCATTTTTTGCACCACCACGGTCGCTCTGCAACGGGACTTTCGGGTCTACAACCAATGTATTGCCCAACTTCCTCCATGACACCTCTGACAGGTCTATTGCCATCTAGAGACCCCGGGTGGACTCCAGAGGGCTCCGATCCTCCTACGTCTCCTGCACATCTGATTCCGAGCCTACCCTGGGGACCTCCGAGGATCTCGGGTTCGCCACTGAAGGATTTTATGTCCCCCGGCACACATCGTATTCTACTCGCCTTCCACCGTTTCCAGAAGACCGAGTACGGAGAGGATGATGAGAAGTCCTCAGCATCAGTTATCCTTTTTCATGTACTCAGATGAGCGGGTTGCTGAGTTTGGATTGGGATAGGTGGGGGGGGGGGGGACTTGGGACCAAATTTTTTTTTTTTTTTTTTCTCTCCATCACATTGTTATTGTGCACCTGGGAACGAGCATCACCTCACTAAGCTCTCCAGATGGAGACTCCTAGCAGAGATCGGTCTCTCCCAGCCCGCTCTGTATCCTTTTCCGCCCTCTGCATACTAATATAGTACCAATGATGAGGCTCCACTGTAGGTACTCTGTCTGTGCCTTCTTCTTCCCTCCCCACGCTTTTCCTCCTATCTGATATGAGGTGCTGCTCGATTCCGGGGGTACCTTGAGAGTCCAGGCCGGGTGGGGGGGGGGTCGTTATGTCATTTTAGCTGTTTTCAATTTAGTATATTGTGTTTTTTCTTAAATGCAATATTCGTGCTGTATGTTTTTTTTTTTGCACATGTCATGCCTTACTGTTCCTCTGATTTGTGACTTCATGTGTTGTGAGACACTGCCTGTTCTCTCCCTGAGGAGAGGGCGGTCTGACCGTTCTATGAAGCCATACCTTTGAGGACGACATTCCTAGTAGTTCCACCACGGTATACTCGTGACACCATATTTCCGCTCTAGCATTCCTACGTTGTGCTCTGTTCATATGTGTATCTCACATACATTGATATGGCTTGCTGTCTGTCTTATTTCCTCCTAGCGCAGGCTACCGTTTTGTTCTTGACTCCAATCTCTCGCTAAATCCTGAGCCATACGCCCTACCAGGTGAGGGTTGATACACTCCCTCGCCGGCTGGGCGTAGTCCCTCTCTGTGCATGCCCTGTCCTCGCCCTACCTCTCCATTCCCTGCACTTTTTGAGGTCTTCCGTACGGCGGGCTTTTTTTTTTTATTTTGGATTTCGGCCCGCTGCGTTCCCCACACAGTAAGCTCGGAGAGCTTTTACTGACTCTTGCCAGCTGTTTTTACTCCCTCCTTTCTCTTTTCTGTTACCCCTTAGCCCCCCCCATCTTCTCTTCCTTTCTCTTCTCCCCTTTTTTTATATATCTAGGTGGTCTACTCCTCCCGCTGGTAGTTCTGTTTTTTTTTTTTTTTCTCCTACCTGTATCTATTCTCCTCATCTCTCCTTTCTTATTTTCTTTTTCTTTCATTTCTCTCTTTCATTTTTTTTTTTTCTCCCCCCCTCAATCCTATTCCCATCCTCTTAGTACCCCGTGTTCCTTCTCCTTAGGTTGCTTTCATATACCTTTTTGGACATGTCTTATTCCAAATCGTTGTCGGGACACTTATCCTTAAAAGTTCTATCTCTTAATGTGAGGGGTTTGAACACACCTGAAAAACGCTCCATTCTGCTCTCCTACTTACATAAACAAAGAGCGGATATCGTTTTTCTTCAGGAAACGCATTTTCGACAGGATGTCATTCCCAAGCTCTTTAACTCACGTTATCCGACAGTCTATCATGCCCCTAACCCTCATGCCAAATCAAAAGGTGTCGCCATCTTGATTGCGAAACATCTCCCTTTAACTGTCACGGAGTCGCTCCCTGACTCAGAAGGAAGGTTCTTGTTTCTAAAAGGCACTTTTGCCAACAGACCCATTACACTGGCAAATCTATATGCGCCCAATACCAAGCAGGTTCCTTTCTTCCGCTCAATCACCACCTCTCTTTCTTCCTTTCAGTCGGGTGTGCTGATCTTGGGGGGAGACCTTAATGTCCCTTTATGCCCCTTACTGGATTCCTCCTCAGGCAGTTCATTTTTACCATACAAATCCCTAAGACAGATCCGCACACAACTTCAAGATTTACAACTTCACGATTCTTGGCGAATCCTCCACCCGAACGTTAAAGATTATACGTTTTTTTCTCCTCCACACAATAAGTATTCCAGAATTGACTACATTTTTCTCTCGCAAGTGGATCTGCCATTTCTTCATGACACCTCCATTGAACCAATGGTCCGCTCAGATCACCATCCCATAACCTTGACGCTGCGTTTTCCTGAAAAACACTCCCGCTCCAAGATTTGGAGATTGGACGCATCTCTTCTTTCCGACCCAACGAACGAAGCCGAGATCCGCTCCCAATTGGTGGATTACTTCGCGACCAACCAGACTTCAGATACCTCCTCCTTGACGCAATGGGAGGCACATAAATGCGTAATTCGCGGGGTTCTCATAGCTATGGCTACGAAGCGTAAAAGGGAGAGACAAGCACATTTGCAACGACTTATGGAGCGCATCCAGTTTTTGGAGAGAGTTCACAAACACAGTCAAGCAGCTTCTACCTTGACTGAACTCACAAACACTCGCACGCAGCTTTTGACCGAACTGGGCAAGGTGGCCAAACGTAGATATGTCTTGTCTCAAAAATTATTTTATGAGTTTGCGAACAAAAGCGGGAGATTCCTCGCCAGATCCCTTCAAGCGAAAAAGTCGAGCTTAACAATCCACAAAATCAGGGGTCCAGACGGTTCTTTTGCCACCACTAATGCTGACATTGCTTCTCATTTTGAGCAGTATTATAAGGCATTATATAACCTCCCTCCGGAACGTCCCCCACCTGAAACCAACAAACTCAGAGCCACGGTGATCTCGGACTTTCTTCATCTTTATAGCCCTTCTGCACTTTCTGAGACATCCGCCCTGGAACTGGAGCAAAATATCACGGCAGAGGAACTGTCGCGGGCCGTAAAACAAATGAAGTCTGGTAAAAGCCCGGGCCTTGATGGCCTGTCTGCAGTATATTACAAGGAGTTTTTAACCGTCTTGTCCAACCCCTTCCTCTCGGCTTTCAACACTTTCTCTTCACTCCCTGTGCCGTGTCATCGCCTTCTAGAAGCGCACATCACTGTCATACCCAAAGGAGATAAGGATGCAACTTTGGTTTCCAATTATAGGCCCATCTCCCTTCTGAATGTAGACGTGAAACTTTATGCTAAAATTCTGGCCAACCGTCTCCTCCCCTTACTCCCTTCTTTGATTAACCTCGATCAAGTGGGTTTCATCCCTGGCAGGGAAGCGAGAGACAATACTATCAAGGCCCTAAACCTTATCCATTGGCTTCGCACATCGAAGAATCCTGGGTTCCTTCTCTCTTTGGACGCTGAGAAGGCCTTTGACAGAGTGTCCTGGGATTATTTGAGGGCAACCCTTCAGGCGATTGGTTTGAGAGAACACATGCTTAATTTCATCATGACCTTGTATTCTGGACCCACGGCACAGGTTCGGGTGAATGGCCATTTATCGAACCATTTCTCTCTCTTCAATGGCACACGCCAGGGCTGCCCCCTTTCTCCTCTCCTCTTTGTGCTATCGTTAGAGCCACTGCTGCGTAAACTCCGTTCCAACCCAGATATTAAGGGCGTTTCCGCACCGGCTCAAGAGTATAAACTCGCCGCCTATGCGGATGACATTTTGCTGTTTCTAACGGAACCTCGGACCACATTGCCTAATTTGCTTAAAGATTTCTCACTTTTTCAATACATGTCGAACCTTAGAATCAACCATTCAAAGTCATACGCCCTCAATGTCACCCTCCCTTCTGATGTAGTCTCATTTTGCCGATCGCAGTTCCCGTTTAGATGGGACAGTGAGACTCTCACTTACCTGGGCATTCAGCTTACGTGCGACCTCTCTGACCTTTACGTTAAAAACTTTATCCCAGCACTTAAATCCATTCAGGAAGATCTCACTAAATGGCATCGACCATGCTTTTCCTGGTTCGGCAAAGCTGCTATATTAAAAATGAACATTCTCCCCCGCCTCCTCTATTTATTTCAAACCTTACCTATCCAATTGCCACCCGCCTTTTTCGCTTCATGTAGGAAAATGTGCTCCTTCTTCCTTTGGAACCACAAGCGTCCGCGCATATCTTTCTGCCAATTGGTTCTCCCCAAATCCAGGGGTGGGATTGGGCTCCCAGACCTCAGGCAATATCATTGGGCCTGCCATCTTTGCAGAATTATAGATTGGAATATTCATTCAACTACCAAAGACTGGGTGCATCTCGAAAACTCCTTCTCTCCTTCTCCTATAGCTTCGATCCCGTGGCTCTTGACGAAACATACCCCCCAGGCCCTTCTCACTCATCCACTGATTGGTCCTACCTTGAGCATCTTCCGCTTGACATGCAAGTCGGCCTCCATCTCGGATGCCCCCAACCCTTTAAGCTCCCTTTGCTTAAACCCGGATTTCCCTCCGGGTATGCACAAGGCCTTCCTGTCGGATCATTGGCCGTATGACCAGGTGAAAGCGGAACACTTTTTTCATAAAGGCCAATTGAAATCCTACTCCTCTTTGGCGAGCACCATGAAGGATCGTACCTTCCCCTTTTGGGCCTACCTTCAAATCAGGCATTTTCTCACATCCTCTGCTCACCGCCACAAATGGACTCGTCCTCTCACCCCCTTTGAATCAATTTGTTCTAAGGCTGAACCCCAGCGGCATCTAATCTCATCCATGTACCTCCTTCTCACCGGTGATGGGAATCCTAACTCGCTCCCCGCTTGCCGAGCTTGGAGGAGAGACCTTGATATAGATTTTTCTTCCTCAGATTGGGACCAAATTTTTACATACTCCCACAAATGTTCGCTGAATGTATCGACCCAAGAAAACGGATACAAGCTAGCTTCCCGTTGGTACATTACCCCTTCCAGAACTCATCGTTTTAACCCTTCTCTACCCAATAATTGTTGGAGATGTGGAGCACCTGATGGGTCCCTTCTCCATATTTGGTGGTCCTGTCCTATCGTCCTGCCCTTCTGGCAGGAAGTCCACCATATAACCTCGTCTGTGTCTACTTTACCTCTCGATTTCTCCCCGGCCCAATTTCTCCTCCACCATACACCGCTCCCCAAACGTCTCTACTTCCGATCGTTAGCTATGCATATGATTAATGCTGCTAGACTCTGTCTTCCTGTGCTTTGGAGATCTACTCAACCCCCCTCAATAAAAGATTGGTTAACTCGTCTAGGAAGAATTGCAGAGATGGAGGAGCTGATTGCTTCCTCCCAAGATAACCCGACTAAATTCTCCCATACTTGGTCGTGTTGGATTCACTTCCGAACGACCCACGAATACCACTCCATCATGGGTCTTTCTACCTGACTCTGAGCCAGACCTGTGGCTTTGTATTACACTCTGTATTGTATTGACTCCTCGACCCTTGCTAGGCTGTCGATAACACTTTTCTATTATATCCCTTTCACTGATCAGGTAGTGAGACACTCCTTTTCCCTGGTGCCCGATTGTCTGCTTTATGTCTCTATCCCCTAGGGGATGAGCACACCAGCTCTGTCCTGGAGCTTTCACCTATATGACATGTCTATCCATACCGCCCCCCCCTTAGTCTCCTTCCCCTTTGACCCTTACCCCCCCCCTTTTTTTTTTTTTTTTTTTATTCTACACTTTTTTTCTACCTTCTTTGGCTTTCCAGCTTCTCACCATTTTTTATTTTTTCTTTTCTCCCGACTCCTTCCTCCTTGTGCCCTGTACCTGCCATTACTGTCTTTGCTGTTTTTCACATCTTCTCCACTTCATTTCTTCCTTTTTTTTTTTTTTTTTTCCTCTACACATACGTTCATTCTTCTGTCCATAGGCAACCTAATCTCACACCCGGATTACACTTGCACATGTGCCTCTCCCATTCCACGGAGTTATTTTCATATGCGTTGGCTACCTTTGAGTGGTACCTTTGCTGCTCTTCATGGATAACACCGAGCTTTCTATTCTTTCGCAACTTCTTCCTTGCACCAGAAGCCCAGCACCTTTAGCTTTATCCCCTTCCCCCCTACTCTGCTACTCTACGATAAAAGATATATGGGGGTGCAAATACATGATCCTGCTCGTTTGGTGATATTTTGTACGCTATGTGGTGATTATGATTGGTGTTTGCCTTCCTTTTTTTTTTTTTTTTTTTTATTTATTTTTGCTGTGTTCTCGTGTTTTTCTTTCCAAGTTTGACTTCATTATTGTTACAGGTGACACGAGATGGCTTTATTATTTTGTTCGCCTGCGTATTTCTTATTGTTTGGCATGTGCGATTTGTGTTTTACCGCGTTTTTCTTTGGCACATTGTATTACATTGTACAATTTATACCATTTATATGTTTTGAATTTTTCTCAATAAACTTTGTGGAACGTAAATAAACATACCCAAGGGCCTTTCAGTAAACTAATCCCCAATATCTCCTGTGTATGTTGAATTATCATCTGCCAAAACTCCTGTATTTTAGGGCATTCCCACTATATATATATATATATATATATATATATATATATATATATATATATACCATTGTTCCCTTACTTCCACATCCCCTCCAACATAAAGGTGAAATCTAAGGTCTTAGTTTATGTGCCACACTCGGTGTAATATACCATCTTATTAAAAATGTATAATTAATTTCTACTATATTCATATCTACCACCCCATGTGCTTATTTAATCATTTGTTTTGTTGTTGCTCATTCATTTTCGTTCCAAGCTCCTTTTCCCACTTTTCCAAAAATGATGGAGACTCAGATCCACATATTATACTGAGGATCTTATAAATACTAGAGGTAACATGTTTTCATATTAAATTTGAACTAAATATTCACTCAAATGGATACATGTCTTCCTCCATCCTTAATGGCTGTGGGAGCATTGCAACAAAATGTCATAACTGATAGTAACGCCATTCATCTAGTGTAAAAAATATATCCTTTTTGTTTTTTTATTCTTTAAAAGCAGATAATTCCCCTTTTTCTATAATATCTTTCAGACATGCATTTCTATCTTTTATCCATTTACCTGCAATATTATATTTCCCCGGTGAAAAAAACTCTGTTCCCACCAACGAAATTAACAGTGAATTATATAGCCACCCCATTTGTTTATAAATTGAGTCCCACACCCTCATTACATTACGTGTCAATGTGCTTATATTTTCATCAAATGAACGAAACTGCTGTGGAATCCAAGTAACCATATCTAATTGTGACCTAATGTATTTTCCATTTTTACCCAACTTTTCCCCCGTGAATTATATGACCAATCTATTATACGTGAAATTAACACAGAATAATAATATCTCTTAAAATCTGGCACATTTAGTCCCTCTTTTGCTTTGTCATTACATAAGACCTCATATTTTACTCTTTTTTTTTTTATTTTCCCATATATCAGGGATCGCGGCGCCGCTCCCGGCGCACGCGCACTTGCAACAGCTCACGCCGGGACACAAGCACTAGGTCCCGGCGGGCCGCGGCTGACAGGATGCCGCGCATGGGCAGTAGTAGCCGTGGGCGCACCTTGGGCGGCCAATGACAGCCCGGGGGCGCGTTCTGGCTGGCCAATGACAGTGCAGGGCGCACTATTTAAAGATTGCCGCAAGGTCTATCTGTGATCCTGAAGTTCCTGTACCTGATTAGTGACCCTGATTGCGCTGACTACGCTGCCTTCTCCTGTGATTTGACCCGGATTGCCCTGACGACGCTGCCTTCTCCTGTGCTTTGACCCGGATTGCCCTGACTACTCTGCCTTCTCCTTTCCTGACCCCTGGCTTGTTTGACCATTCTGCGGACTGACTTATCCTGCTGACCCTGCGTGTGACCTGACTACTCTTCGCCTGCCGATTCGGTACCTCGCTTACCCCACGGGACCATGGCTCGTGACCATCCTGCTAGGTCCCGCCGTCCTTCTCACATCTGGCTCTCCCGGTACCTGCATACATCCCTGGAGGCTCCCTCTGCCACTGGTGGGCCTGCTCGGAGGTCGTGACCTGGCCCTGGTCTGTTAAAAGTCCATCCCCACCATCAGGGGCCCTGGTGAAAGCACAGACCGGGGCTTAGACTCCACACTCTGGGTATGTCTGTCAAGTGGGCAGCCTGAGGCACCACCTGGCGGATCATAACACCATATATACCTAGTTATCATTTTCTTTATAGTTGAAAAAAATATCCCCAGTAAATATATTGGGAGCATATAAAATGTATACAAAATTTTTGGTACTATCACCATTTTTACCATATTTATACATCCTATCCAAGAAAACGATCCTATTGAAATTTTTCTCAGTTCCTCCTTTATCTCATTTATTAATGGAATATAATTTACCTGGTATAAATTCTTTAAAGTCGGGGTTAGCGTAATTCCCAGATAGTTTAATTATTTTTCCCTCTACGTAAAAAAGGAAATCTTTTTGTAAGTCTGTTTCTCTATCCCTGGAACACTGATATTTATTATCTGACTTTGAGGGATTTATCTTTAAATTTGATTTTTTTAGTATTTTCATTAAATTAGATAATGTTATTCTCAGATTTATGATATAGAACAACATGTCATCTGCATATGCCACTATCTTGTGTTCTACATCTCCTATCCAAATTCCTTTAACATCTACATTGTTTTGTATGGTCGCTAATAATGGCTCCAAAGATATAACAAACAACAAGGGAGACAATGGACATCCCTGCCTTGTTTCATTATACATTTTAAAAAACTGTGACAGTGAACCATTACTGCTGCTGATGGATAATTAGATAAATTTTTTATCCATAGTAACATTTTGGGTCCAATTCCTAATGCCTCCAGC
Organism: Staurois parvus; assembly: GCF_062004578.1. Lineage (NCBI taxonomy): Eukaryota > Metazoa > Chordata > Amphibia > Anura > Ranidae > Staurois > Staurois parvus. The sequence goes on along the minus strand of NW_028317994.1, from coordinate 4,784,711 downwards.
AAGTCCATCATAAATCCCCAGTCTACGCTATTGAAAGCTTTTTCAGCATCAATCGACAGGATTACCACTGGGGACTTCTCTCTCTTACTCTTCTGCAAGAGGATCAATGATCTTAATCCATTGTCCCTTCCTTCTCTACCTGGAATGAATCCCACTTGATCCAAGTGTATCCAGTCCGGCATCAATTCTTTCATCCTCGTTGCTAAGACCTTTGCATATAATTTTGCATCTATATTCAGTAATGATATAGGCCTGTAATTAGCACATTGAGACCCGTATTTCCCCTCCTTAGGTATAATTGTAATGTGTGCCTGTAACTACTCCTCCCTCATTTCCATCTCTTCTCCTAGCGCATTCATGTACAAACACATTTTAGGGACAAGTTGTTCTTTAAATTTCCTATAATATCCTACAGTATATCCATCTGGTCCATCTACTTCTTCCTGCCACTGTGCTCTTTAATGCTACATTCATTTCCTCCTGTGATATGGCTTTTTCTAAGGCTGTAAGTCTTTGCTTCTTCCAGTTCTGGTAGTCCGGCCTCCTTTCAATATATTTGCTTTCTTTTCCTTTTTTTCTCCCTCTGTTTCTTTCTGGTTCTTAGGTTTTATTCCATGTAATCTACTGTAATAATTTTGAAATATATTAGCAATATCACTGGTTGAATGTACCATTTCTCCTGTATCATCTTGAATTTTTTCTATAAAATTCTTCGATTTCTTTTCCCTTAACTTTTTCATTAAATATTTTCCTGGTCTATTCCCCCACTGATATCTTTCCTTTGCAACTATATTAAAGGTTTTCCTCGTCTCTTGTTCCATTAAATCCTTTAGTTCTTCTCTCAATTATCCTCTGTTGTATCTCTTTTTCTATCTTCTTTTTATGTAATTGTTCCAAATTGTGTAATTCCTCTATTATTAACTTTATTTTCTTCCCCCATTCTTTTATTTTCAAACCCTATCAACAGATACCTCTCTGGCCTCGTTAAACATAAAATATTGTTCGATTTCCTTCTTTAATCTTATTTCCATTGCTGGGTTCTGTAAGAGCATCTCAATTAATCTCAACATGGTTGTCTTATTCCACTCCCCTCCCCACCTTAGTCTCATTGTGACGGGTGCATGGTCTGATAATAACATTACTTCAATATTAGATTTCACCAATTTCACTTAAAAAAATCACTGTGCTCAATCATGTAATCCAAACGTGAATACACCGCATGCACAGAAGAGAAGCATGTATAATCCCTGTCTCTTGGGTGTTTAACCCTCAAGGCATCAGTCAATTGACACTGATGTAATATCTTTTTAAAAGACTTCAGATTTTTACCCCCCCCCCCACTCGCGATGATGCATCCATCGATGGGTCCATGCAAAGATTAAAATCCTCTGCCACAATTAGCATACTACCCCTCTTAAATAGGCTTTATTAACCTCCCTGGCGGTATTCCCAAGTGTAGCTCGGTATTAACTTTCAGTACCAAAAGCTGTAACCCCAAGCTACACTCGGGATTACCCTGCAGCTTTGCTCAGGGATTCCCTCTTGCACTTACCTTGTCCTTCGCTCTGACGATGTCCCCCTGCAGCATCCCTGGCCATCTCCTCCAGCCGATGCCAGCATCCTTCTTCCGGGTTCCAGTCCCTGTGAGCATCGGGACATGCAGGGGACGGAACCAGCGGGAAATACACTAAAATCACATAGTAAAACTTTACTGTATCAAAGCATTTCACATACATTTTGTCTCTATTGCTTTGTCCTGTGCCCTGCCTGCATTTTTACTGTTCTTTCTGCCTGGAAACTGAGAAAAGTCCATGGCGGCCAAAAAGCGTCCCTTTATGTCAAAAGCGGTTTTAGACCAGCTAGAAAACAGAGATAGTAAATTAAAACCACTTGCAGAATTGAGTGATAATGATTCATGGGGAAATTCGTCATCAGACACTGAAAACGATTTTGCGACTAAGCTCAGTGATGTGCGAACTTAGCCCTCTATTTCAAATTTCAGTGTTTTTGGTTTGATTATATTATTAAATTAAATTTATTATTATATTATTATTTTTATGATTATTTATTATATTATAATTTATTATTTCGCGTTTCAACTTTTATCATACCCGGGATGTTTACTAGACTCTTGTTCAAACAGATTTCAGTGAGTTATTCCTAAAGATTACAGGCCCACAATACAAAAATGACATATTTCCATGCAAAAAAATTTACTGCTTTGAGCACAGAAATATTGACATAATCATACCACTAGGGAGGTTAATACACCCTCCAGGTATGCCCTTGGGTTTTTATTATGGCAGTAGATATTTACTAATGTACATTCTGTACCCTGTAGTTTCCCCATCAGGAATAAAAACCTGCCCTCTGGATACACCAATCTTTTTTCCACAGGGAATCTTACATTTATTGCAAACCCAATTGCTACTCCTTTAGCCCATTTTATTGGTGAATCGGCATAATACCAGGTTGGATAGTGTTTAGAATATAACTTCATATTCATATCTTGGGATATATGTGTGTCTTGTAAAAACACAACTTCAATAGAGCGTTGGTATATTTCCCTAAGAATCTTATGCCTTTTAGTCAGAGTATTCAGTCCTTTCACATTATATGTTATAATATTAAACATATTCATTCCTCTAACTCTTCCAATTCTCCCTCTTTATTCTCACTGAAAGAGGAGCAAGTATAAACTATTTGGAACAAGAAGATATCCCTGCAGCAATCTTTACCTCCCGATCCTCTCCTCCCTATCCCTCCTCCCCCCATGTCCACCCTACACCACCCAATCTCCCACCCTTTCCTCCCTCCTCCCTTCCCTATTTTCACTCTACCTTGGCCTCTTTCTGACCCTGGAATCAGTTGTAGTTTAAACCAACTTTCAATTCCTCTTCTGAGGTGAAACTCAAAACCCATATGCCTATCCGGACCCCTTCCTTCCATCTTTGGATCACAAAATCGAGTGCATTTTGAACCTCCTGATGTCTCGCCACTATTTAAAAAAAAGAGAACTCTCCACCTTGGCTCCCACTTTCTTCCCCTCCCACTTCCCTCTACCCTGCCCTCTTACTTATTCAAACAGTGTACCTTTCAACTGTCCCCCCCTTCTTCTCCGTCAAAGAGGAAAAAAAAATAGAAGGGGGGTTTGGAAGGCCACCTAAGCTTACCTATACAGAGAAAGGGAGAGATAAAGAGGGAAGAACAGAAGAAGGACAGGAAAACCTCCCTCTGTACCTCTGCTGTTCCTCACATTTCTATTAGCATCTCTTTTTCTAATGCTACTCTCTATTTAACCTCTTCAGACCACCCCGGAATATCCATGATCTGTAAATCTAGTCTATCACAAAAAGTCTCTCAAAGCCTCTGGAAATCTCAGTCTCGCCAATTGTCCATCCTTCCTCCCAATCAGGCAAGCCAGTAACCCCCAATTGTATCTGACATTTTTTTTGTGCATTTGGTCCAGCAATGGTTTTAAAGATCTTCTTCTAGTCAGTGTCTCTGGTGAAATGTCTGCAAAAATTTGCAGCTTCGTTTCCCCATATTTTATTGCTGGAGTCCCCCGCAACTTCTTCCAGATATTTGTCTTCATAGTGATGAAACCGTACAATCACATCTCTGGGGGTGTCCGATGCAAATCCTTGGGTCCGGCTAGTCCTATGAACTCTGTCTAATTTCAGTTGATCTATCACTGGCCTACCTATTATTGGGTTAAACTCTGTCCTCATGTTATCCCATAGATCTCTTCCTTGCAGTACTTCTGGCAGGCCCAGATCCTCAAGTTTTTCCTTCTGTCTCTATTCTATTGATCTTCCAGTTCGTATGATATCTTCAAATGGGGAGGGGCCTAAACATTGTGCCGTGAGAATGCATGGGGTAAGAACTCCTGACGCCCGCCGAGAAGAAATGCTCTGAAGGCAATTGAACTTGGTCGTACCTTGCCCGGTTTCTCCCTTTTTGTTGGGTGTCTTCTCCATTGTGGTCGGTGGCTGGGGCTCTGGCTGTGCTGGAGGAGTCCGTCGCCGAGGCAAGAGACAGCGACAGCGCTGGGAGTTCTCACATGACAAGAGACAAAATAACCAGGGAATCCTGGAAGACTCCGGTGGGGTGGGGAAGAGGAAGCTACCACAGAGGACACGGAGGATTAGAACTGTGACATCTAAGGAGGGTGACCTTGGAGACAACATGTGACCGCACTATCAGTTGTGGGAGCCCTGGGTGCGGTGGAGAACAGAGAAGGAAGCGCGAACAGGAAGCGGGCTGTCCCAAACTATGTAAAATATCTCTCCAGGTGGTCGTACGGGGTCTTGTCTGGAAACGTAAAAACCAAGGGGGAAAGATCATGTAAGTAAAGGAGGAGGTCACTTGTGGGTCTAGAAAAAGAAGATATTCTCTTTTTTCTCTTGAGGTTTGTAAACTGGTAAATATATATCTCGAAGAAGGGAGGAGGGGGGAAGAAAAGAAAAAGGGAAGAAAACCTGCTAATTTAGATAAGGAGCACCAAAAGGAGAATGTGACTGTGTATAAGCGAGGTTATTAAAATTTGTCTGGTATTCCTGGCAAATATATTGTGGATAAAGAAAGAGGAAAATCTGTTTGTGTATCTGTTTTAATTTTGGAAACAAAAATTTGTTTTGAGTGATAAAATCAGCATTATAATCTCAACAACATGAAGAGGAGTTACGCAAAAGGAGAGGGGGGGGGGAACATTCCAAACAAGTTGAAACACAAGCTCCATAAGAAAGTATTTGCCTCCACTGTAGAAAAGTCCAGAGGTTCAAACACCTGAGAGACAGCATGGAGTAAGAGAAAGAGATGAGCTGGGAAATAACAATGGAGGTCAAACTAGACTGTCCTCAGTTGCATTGAACATGAACCAGACAAAAGATCCCATAATTACAGAAAGTGAAACAGAAATAGAAAATATAGAAGAACAAAGAGCTAGTCCACAAACGCCCACAAAAACGGCAATCGCAGAAATGTTTGTGAAATTAGAGCTCTCGGTGATATAAAGATTTGGGACAAGTTTTATCCCAGGTTGAAGAAACGGAGGGAAAATTGGAGAAACATGCCCAAATAATTATAAAATTAGAAAAGCAAAATCCGGAACAAAATCCGGAGAGAACAAAGAAATATAGCATACAAACTTTATATGGATTTCTTGATCACCTTATGTGGAATCATATGGACTATTTATAAGTTAGGGCTTTGCACTCATATATAGACATTCTTGATTTAATTTATTCATCACAGTTTATTATGCTTCAGTGATGGATGAACACAGAAGATATTGGTACCGATCTTTAAGATGCTGCGGGAGGGGGTGGAGGGAAAGCAAGCCTGTACTGCTGCATGGAGGGGCCACTGATGATAGTGGGGGAACCACTGAAGGGAAGGTTCACAACAGCAGGGGGAATTGTTTACATATTATTTCCCCTGTGGCTCCTGTGCAGCACACTACCTAATTGGAGAGGCAGCGAAGGGAAGATGGTAATTGCATTTGAGCCACAGGGGATTGGTGTTGGCTGGGGTTGCAGTGCTGGAGGGAAACTGGTGCTGGGACAGCAGAGGAGGAGGACAGTAAGAGGGATCATTTTAATGGCCAGTTCAGAGATGTGTGGAGGAGCAGCATGAAGCAGGAGAAATGCAAGAGGAAGAGGAAGGAAAAAAAAGAAAAGGAAGAGAAGTGGCGGTGGTGAGTGGTCATATTTTAGGTAAATAGCTCTGATCAGCAGCTTGTTACCCGCTAATTAGACCAAATGGTGTGTAAAGCAGACTCTGCTGAATAGTTCTGCTATAAGTTCATGGTTACTGAAGTGACCATACACTTATAGCAGAAGAAGGAATGGCAGGTTCTGTGACAAAGTGAAGGCTTCTTACAACAATGGATCTGGCCAGCTGGAAGTGGTGCTGTACTGTAGTTCAGTATGCCATACAGATCTGGAAGTAATATGGTTAAGGGAGAGAGTTTGTGTTTATTTCTAATATAGACCTTTTTTTAAATACGTGTCCTAATTACTTTTCTACATCAGGTGGATTTAAAAGTCATCCAATATACCCTTTTACTAGTTCAGACAGGAAAATAAATGTACCTGGTGCCACTGTGGCCATAAACCTATAGTATTTCACCACTATTCCCTGTGGTACTGGTGATTATTAGTGTACAGCATCAAAATATTTTTCTTTTTAGATATCGGACACTTTTTTGGGCCTTCCTTTGAAGCACTCATCCAACGCTGATGGCTACGTGGGCTAGCATCTATATACACCCATTGTGTATATACTGTAGATACAGTACCAGATCACATGGCTTTAGAATGTTGCTGTTAGCAGTCAAATAGTTAGAAGTTGAAGTTGACGTTAGAAGCTGATTGCTTACCATGCACAGCTGCACAAGATTTTGCATTCTCCAGTTTTAGTAAATCAACCCCTGTGAGGCTGGTTTGAAGCACTGGACATCCACAACTGAATTTCTTATTTTTTGTGCATTTTATTATGTTGCTGTTAGTGATCAAATGGCTACCTGGTTGTGGTCTGGAACTAAGCTCAGGTAACCTGTGAAAAAGCATCAGTTTTTTATACTTTGTAAATTGTTGATGTAGGGCACCAGATGTGAGGATTCTTTATGAGATTACATATGTTGGCCTAAATACAAATGAAAACTTTGTGAGTTGGTGTGTTTTCGTTTTTTGGGAAGCATGTTAAAACAGTAGATCCAAAGAGGTTGATTTGCTAAAACTGCACAGTGCAAAATCTGGTACAGCTGTGTATAGTAACCAATCCACTTCTAACTTCAGCTTGTTCAGTTAAGCTTAGACAAAAAAAAAACCTGGAACCTAATCAGTTTCTATGCAGTTGCACCAGGTTTTGCACTCTCTGGTTTTAAAAAATCAACCCCAAAGAAACAGGTTTCATACATTCGGTTAGCACATCTAAACTACTGGTTTTTGAACATTAGGAACCCAGATCATATGCCTAAGGTGCCAGAGAGAAATCTGCAGAAGGGAGACATTATGTTGTTTTAATTTTTCAAAAATGAGGAATAGATGGTTCAGATCATGGGAAAAACTTATTAAAAGAACTAAACGAGTGGACTGTTCCTTCTGTGCATTCTTCTCTGCATACAATTTATTGCCTTCATTAATACTATTCCCCTATTCTAACAATTCAGTAATGTTATTTTTATGTTAATCTGATGGGCTTATAATTCTGATGTTAAATGAACACAAGTTCTAATTGCATTAAGGGCTAGTTTACACTAGATGAAATCCAGTGCATGCACAGTGTTTTCAAAGTATTGCAATGGCTCTAGTTCACACTAGTGTAGTCAGTTCCAGTCAGTTTTCAGTGCAGAAAAAAAAGTAGAACATGCTGCATTTTTTTCTGCACAGAACTATACTGGAACATAGCAGACTGCATCAAAACTGCTCCAGAACTGCGTGTGGTGTGAACTGTAAGCAAAAATGTATCCGGAATGCATTCAGAGTGCATTTTTGTGGTGTGAACTGGCCCTAAAGCATTTGTGTTTAACAAAATTATCCCTTTATGTCAAAGAAACAAAACTAATTTGCCTTGGATTTGTATTCATCAAAATTTCCATTGATTGCATGAAATGAATCTGGTATTTTAAAAGACACATTCACTTTTAGTGAATTTTCCCTTTAATAAACTTCCACAACCATGAGTTCAGATATGTTAAAGGATAAGTTCACCTTTGAAACATGTTACATATTCCAAGCATTTTTAGAGTGGAACATGTAACATGCTCCCATAGCTGCAGCCGAGCCCGCCGTCCCCCTCCCTTTGACATATCTGTTAGAGGGGAGAAGTTCCCCCATACTGTTAGATTTGAAAACAGCACGGCCGTGTGGGGCTCTGCCCACGCAACCACGCCACTCATTCACAGACTTCTGTAAATAAGTACCTACAATTCCCAACAGACCAAGTAGCTGTTGGCTTGTAGTTTTCAATGAACTACCATGCTACTGTGGAGCACTGTGGCAGTTTGTTGAATTTTCCTGTTAGTATATTTACTTGACCATACATCCTGTATGGCAAGCAGATAATCTGACAGGTCTGCAGGAGATCTGCATGGCATCAGTGATCTACTGATCGCTGAGCAATGCTTTCTAGGCTCCTTTGGACAAAAATAATAAATGCACAATTTTTTACCTGCAAAAAACTGTGCATTTATTATGTTTGTCCAAAAGGTGAACTAATCCTTTAAATATTTATCTTCCTATCCTTTAATGTGCAGGTGATGCAGAAGAGAGCTAAATATTTAACACATCATGACTTTTGTATGTTGAATCATTGAAATGGAACACACAGTATACTCACATTGCCTTCTCTGCACAAAATACTTTAACCTTTGAATTTATAGTAGTGTTATATATTGTAAAACCACTCCATACTCACACTTAAATTTTGCTTCCTTTAATATAATAAGTATACAGTATTTCAAAGGGCAGATTACTCTGTACGCTGGACTAACTGAACTGGGAACACAAAAGTCTTAGTATATTAGTCTGCTGCTTTGACTTTTTGTTAATGAATATGACTTTCAATTACACTATACAGGTGAGCTAGTCCATTTTCATCACAGAAGGCTGCACTTTATTTTCTGTTCACAAACACCTGCTAAAACTACCTGTCAGGAAAGTATTTCAATTTGTATCCTTTTCAGATAACGTTTATATTGATAATTATAGAGGTACTATATAAATAAACCTCTTTCCAATCACAGAAAACAGAGAGGCTTGAAATACATTATACCATATTATACATTGAAAATTGTGATATCTATATTTGCAAACATTAAAAAACACAAAAACAACAGCATGCTTGTACGGTTCATGTAAAGTAAATGTTTATAATACACTTAGAGGTGACAAAGTAAGAAACTGCTGTATATGACCTGTGTGTAGCCAGCAATGTTTTGTAATAATATTAGAAGCAGCTTTAATTACCCTAGGTGCACACCTAAGGGCTTTCTGCAGTGTTTTGCATTTTTCAGAAACGCAGTACAGTCCATTTAACATGATTACCTATGGGAAATGTTCACATCGGAGTGTTTTCACACAGTGCATTTTTTAGAAAGGGTCAGGGGCTTTTTTGAACACAAAAAGTTGTGTTTTTGGTTCTAATGGAAACGCTTCAGAAAAGCATGTATTGCATTTTTGCTGTATTTTTTATGCATTTTTTGCCACGGTTTTCATGCATTTTTTATGCATTTTGCATTTTAAATCTGTCTTGCAACAAGAAAACTGTAAACAAAAGAAAAAAAAGCCTCACAAAATGCATCAAAAATGCAAGTGCAAAAACACAACGCAAAATGCAATGCAGAAACTGCTCAAACGCAACCTGCATAAGTGTGAACCTAGCCTTAGGTCCTACAACAATGGAATAAAAGGCATAAAAGTGAGCGCTATGCATGAGATGCTGTAACATCGAAAGGCACCAATAACCTCCTGAGACAAAACAATATAATAAGGTGCAGAGCTAAAATGATGTAAATATCAATATAATAAAGTGCAATACAATGATGGGAAATGATCTTAATATCATATAAAGTGCAGATAGTACTTAATTTAAGTGACAATTCAATCAGCAGGGCAAATGCATAAATTGACTACAGTGTAAATGCACATCCATCAAAGTGCAAATAGTGCCTATAAGGTGATAAAGTCCATATACCAATCACTGAATAAACATGAAGCTTCAAATATAAGTGATCCTTAGTAAATCTTCGTAATACCATCACGCATTTGAGAATAATTATATCACAGTGGGTCAGCTAGATCATCATATGGACACCTCTACCCTGGTATGGACTCCCCTCTAGGCCATCAATGGGATGCAGTACCTTTCACCTCTTCATGCAATATGCTCTAAAACTGAAATGGGAACACAACTCAATCCGGAGTATCTTTTATGTCACCCAGCATGCAGTTATAAGGTTTACTATTGCTAGGAGTCATGGCACAACTGGGAGGGGTTATTTAACAAAGATGGAACTGCAACCATCTCAAAGAGACATCCAGGCCGTCCTTAGAAGTTACCACCTTGACAGGAGTGTTTTCTGATAAGAAGGGTTGAAGAAATCCGCCATGCAAGTTCACTGCAGTTAGCACCTATTCACTCTTAGCTAAGCCTAATCAGCTGCCTAACCTAATTTCAGTTTTAGAGCGTACTGCAGGAAGAGGTGAAAGGTACTGCAAGGTCCCAGGTGTCCATATGATGTTGCAGCTGACCCACTGAAATATAATTATTCTCAAATGCGTGATGGTATTACGCATCTGGTGAGTGCGTAATTCTGCTATTTATTTATCACCGGAAGACCCACTAAGGATCACTTATATTTGAAGCTTCATGTTTATTCAATGATTAAGTGTTCTTGCATGGCAAGACCACTTACTGTTATCTCACATATATATTCTTATTATTATAGCCAAATTTACCACCCTAACTTCTCCAACAGTTTTTACACTACATAGACAGTAATATACCAAAACATGCGGATTTTTCCCGATTGGTGTGCTATTACTTTGTGGAACGTTTCGCCGAATGGTTCACGAAATATCTGTGTTTTTGTGGTGAAATTGGTCCCATAGGAATGAATGGCAGAATGTTCAAAACTAGAGTGGGAGCTGATAAAAGCTAGAGTGTGAGCTGAAAAATCAGGACATGATTTCTAAACTGCCATCACTCCCTCATTTTCAAGCTCACCTACACAAATCGTATATCAAAATGTTCAGCTATCCCTGCTGCCACTAAAAATGTCTACGGCTAAGCCATAGTCCTGATAGTTTTCACAATATGACCATTTGTTTGCAACTCATGCCGCCCATTGACATTCATTGAAACTACACTCTAGCCACCTCAAATTTGAAGGGCAATTTCTAAACTGCAACTGTGCCTTCATTTTTAATATTTCAGGGACATACTATGCATCAAAATGTAGGTCTGGGTATTGTGATTCTCACAATATAAAGCTCTTTGGTATAGGATTTATAATTTTTAAACTACAACCGTTTGATGATAGCAACCACCAGTGAAGTGAGCAAGTTGGAGCTCTTCTCTGCCCTTGCTGTAGAGTGAGTTGTCATAGGAACCCAGGTGTGTCAGCAGGCAGCAGAGTGACAAGCCACTCCTCCCAGTTACTCCGCCCACTCCAGTTGTACACTACTGGTGGAGGCAAGAACACTTCACACAATTTCCCCAGAAATTGTAGCTTTTCTAGTTGAAATATGGACTTTATCACCTTATAGACACTATTTGCACTTTGATGAATGTGCATTTACACTGTAGTCACTTTATGCATTTGCCCTGCTGATTGAATTGTCACTTGAATGGTATTAAGATCATTTCACATCATTGTATTGCACTTTATTATATTGAGATTTACATCATTTTAGTGCTGCACCTTATTATATTATTTAGCCTTAGGTCTTATATACTTGGTATAAGGACTGAGTGCAAGGGAATAATGTTTATGTAATACAATCCTATTTACACATTTCTTTCTTTTATTGGCATGTCTGATGTAGGATAAATATTTATTAATACCTGGCTGTATTATATCTCTAAATTGTGTCCATTTTAAGTTAGTAAGCTATAAAACTCATAGTTTGCTGTGCAGAAAATGTTGTTCATATAGCAAACCTCACCCACCTGTTTCCATCAACAATAGATCGTTTGTCTCTAGCACATGAAGGGAGATAAAAAGTTTGAAAACATTCTGAGCAAAGCTGGCTTCTTGCCTTATAAACAAGCAATTTATAAACCTGTCTTTCAAACAGGGCAATTGTCGCATAGCATAGCAAGCAGAGAATCAAGAAATATTAAATACAACATTTTGGTGATTGACTAATGTCCCTAATGTATATCTAGGCGCATTTTTGCCCAATGGGGAAATGTATTCATATTTAGAAAAGCATATTATACTGACCTTAATACCATTTCCCCTTTTTACAGCTGGATGTTTTGTTTATCCGAGCGCCCCATAAGGAATCTTGTCTCTTTCGCAACCAATTAGTATAGAGGAACCAATGCATGAGTAATTAGTTAAAGTGGTTGCAAACCCTTACAGATACCCAGTGAAATGACTGGCCTCAGGTGATACACAGAGTTGAAAAAATCCTCCTACAAAAGTTGTACCTATTTTTTTGAATCAACTGTCCTAAACATCTTTGTAAAACTAAGAGATGCAAAGGATTTTACAGACTCACAAAGCCGGGGGCAGGTAGCTGCATTTACACACTGTGCAAGAGCTCTGAGAGCTGGTTGGAGGGAAGGACACCCCTCCCCTTCACACAGCACACAGGTATAGAGCTAAGGCTGTCAATCTGCTGGAGGTCCCTCCCCTGTCGCCATTTTTCTTTTGATGCCAGGACAGCTTGTCAGAAGTAACTCATGCTGATAACAGAGGAATTAGACAGCAGACAGAAATGAAACTTAGTGGTCTGGAGAGAGAAAAAGTAGACACTATAGAAATATGTAGTTTGTTCAGATTTCATGTCTGAGGTTTAAAACTACTTGTAAAGGTAAATGTTAAAAATAAGTATTGATTATACATACTGTATAATATTATCTTTTGAGCAAGATGATAAAAGCTTACCATGTTATTATACAACTGTAAGAACCAGTTGTGTGCCCTGCTTACACGTTGTTAACTTAAAACAGCACAGAACAGATCAAGGTCAAGATTTACCGTCTCACTAACAAGTGGACTTACTTCCTGTCCTAGTATATAGTAAATATTTAGTTGCATATATGTAGTAATAAAGGGTGAACAGGAGATGGAAGTGCTGCAAACCAGTACCCAGCCAGTATACATAAAGGTGAAGATATGGCTGATCTCTATGATTAAGACATATGTCAGAGTGGTGTAGTCAGGGGGAGCTTAGGCTGAAGCTGTATCTTTACCTTTCTGTATAGTGGCTGGGTGTGCAATGCTTTGATCTTCTGCCTTCTGATTTGCTTCTGCTAGCCTGGATGAGCTTGCTTGAAGGTGGAGACTTTGTAGTGCTCTGAGTGGGGCTCCAAGTTCTTTATATATGGAGCATAGTAATAAATGGTATTATATAAATATTGACTGTTTAGCTGTACAAATTGCTGATTTGCTATATTGTCAAAGAAAGAAAGACAATTAATGGAAATGTGGGGCCAAAGCTCTTTTGACCCTACTTCTGTGGATCACAGGAGTGCACTCCATTCTGCACTCCTGTAACCCGTATTCAGCCAACAAAGGGCTAAAGACCACTGCTGGCTGACATCATTCATCAGGTCCAGGCTGTGGAGAAATGCCAACTTTAATGTTAGGCTCCACCCAGATGCCTGACTGGCAACTGGCTCAGGCCCTCAGTATAAGGGGCTAAGCGAGCTGATTTCACCCCCTGCACAGCCCTGTGCTCCAGTGAGTGAAAGTCATCAGTTCTCTGCTCACTGAAGATCAAGAACAAAGCAATCAGTTGGTGGGGGACAGGTACAGCATCAAACTGATGCTGCATTCACCTAAGTGAGTATGTTTGTGTGTTTGTTTTTTCAAATCGCATACTTCTCTTTTAAGTGTTTTTATATGGATCATATAACTCTTAAAATAGTGTATTGGTAATTGTATTGGAAAATGTAAAACACTACTCTGTTTTGACACATACCACCACCCAGTGTAATGGTCACTCAACAGAAGTCAATACAACAGGCAGTGTAGCATACAAAGCATACCTCTGAGAGTTAAGAACTGTCACACACCACCTCTCAGTCACCTCCTCTCCCAAGTCAGAGATACTGATATGGGTTGTAGCAACAAAGCTTGCAAAAGAAGTGGACAAGATGTGACAATAGTGTAGTTTTTTTATTAGACAAATGCATAAAATCCACTACATAACTGTAAGCATCTTCCATAGAACAAATGAAAAAGAGTTGTTAAATACTTACATCAGCACATAGACTGAGCTCTGACGTGTTTTGCCCAATGGGACATCTTTAGGAGACCTCTAGTGCTGACTGCCGCCATCTTTTTGTAGTCAACTTTCTTCCTCCCATGGGATGGAACTCAGACCTTTCAGCCATGTTCTCATAGGCAAAACACTGTATAATCAGAAGCTATTTACCGTAACAGTCTACACAGGATCATAATACAATTGGGGTCTATACATCATAGCCATTTTCTGAAAATAAAAATAAAACAGGAGAGGGCGATACCATCTAAATGCAAACTATTTATTAAAGAATGATTGAAAACAAGAAATTCACTCACTGCATTAAGAGTCAGCATATCAGCAATGGTACCTACAGTGGAGTGGCCATGGTATGCTGAGATCATCAGGAAGGCAGCTGGTACATCCAGAGCTGCACTGGAAAACTGCTGGTGTGTGCAGCTCAAGAAAGGAAAGTGGGGGATTTTGGCAGAACTTGGGAGGAGAGATCTGTGCTGGGATGGACTGTAAACTGTCCTGTGAAATATGTACTCCTAAACTCTGCATTTTGTATGCAGTGCACTCCTGAACCCTGCACTCTATATGCAGCGTACACCAGAACTCTGCAATCTGAACATAGTGCACTTTTGAACCCTGGACTCTGTATGTAGCACACTCCGAACCCTGCACCATGTGCATAGCACAGTCCTCAACCCTGCTGTAAGGAAATTCCCATGAGACAGCTGGCGAATAGAAGTGCACATGCGCACAGAAATGAACGATCATGCATGCGCACGGCGAAGATTGGCGCCAGATGGACTATTTAAAAGGTGCCTCTGCCTGTGCTGAGTGCTGACTGGTGTTCAGCTGTTCCCTGTTTCCTGCTCATTCCTGTGTGATTTCCTTGTTGCTGACCCGGCTTGATCTTGACCTGACTCTGATTACTCTCCTGCTTGATATTTGTTCCTGACTTCGACTCTGCTCCTGACTTTGGCTTGCTTATGATTTGGTACCTCGCTGTCTGCCCGTTGATGACCCTGGCTATTCCTTTGACACTGCTCCTGTCTCCCATCCCTGCTTCCTGCCTTGCTCTGGTGCACACCTGGCAATCTACCATACCAGCTCTGCATATTACTACGGTGCCTGAATGGGAGGTTCATCAGTCTTCCAAAGTCTCCAACTGCAAGAGCTGCAAACAACATCTGCTGGCGCTCTTGTAACCCTGGTCCCTAGACACCCTCTGTTCCACTTCCAGTGGGGTCAGGGCTAGTGACACAAGTGAGGCCGACCTCGTCATTTCAGTCTCCAATCAGGTACGTGACACCTGCACTCTGTACGGAGTACACTCCTCACTCGGTTTGTAAGGCACTCTTGAACTCTGAACTCTGTATGTAGCATAGTCCTGAACTCAGAACTCTATATGTAGTACACTCCTAAACTCTGCACTCTGTATGTAACATGCACCTGAACCCGGCACTCTCTGCATAGCACACTCCATAACTAAATTCTGTATGTAGTGCACTCCTGAACATTGCACTCTGTGTGTAACACACTCCTTGTATTTAAGAATGCCCCATTAAGACCTTCCTAGTGAGTCACCAGCCAAGGGCGGGGTGTTGATGACGGCTGGTGCAGTGGGAACATGGTTGAGTTCCTGAACCTCTTCTCTGAGAAAAAAAACATGTTCTGTGCAGAGAGAGGATTCACTCAGTAACGTTGACAGCCATCAGAAGAGCTACAGCAGTCCTTCCTAGTCCTCTCCTGCACTGCACACACATTACACAGGATGAGGGGGTTGCTGCAGCTGTTCTGAAGTCAGGGCAGTGTGAAGAGAAGATGGGCAGTCCAGGACCCAGCAAGCCCATACTTGTCACTCCAGTGTGCTAGCTGCACTGCAAGTACAGCCAAGGCCACTAATAGGGGAGTCAGGCAATACACCTGTAACACACAGAGAATGCCTGTGGGTGGTTTGGTTCAGATAATTTTTCATGACCTGCACCATCCTCTGCACAGCACTAATCTTTATGAAGTATCAACCAAGCACAGCACTGCTCCTCATGGAGTGTGCACTAATCCCTGTACATCAAATTACATGTTATCTGTGCACACAGGCAGTAACAGCAGCTATCCCCCTCTGCATGAAAAGTGGGGCTGGAAACACACTGGCACTCTGATGGTTTCCCAGCAGTCAACCAGAAGTTGCTTTCTGTTTCCAGGTGAGTGACAGCTGCAATCTGAATGGCTGTTTCAGATAATGCTGACACTTTCCCTTCCCCTACTGACATGTACTCCTATCAGGGCAGAAAACTGTGCTTAGAGGGGCCTCAGCCATCTGCACAGAACAGTCAGCTCCCTATACATACAGGTAATAAAAATTCCACCTAGATCTGACCTCCTGACCCCTGAACAGTGTGATGATATATACTACTGACCTCTGCAATATGTACTCCTGACCTCTGCACAGTTTGTTACATACTAATGACCTCTGCACAGTATGTTGCAGACTACTGACATGTGTCAGTGTTCACTGTCATTACCTAGATCATTATCTTCGTTATATTCAGTATATCAGGAGAACATTATTTATTATTTTTTATTTTGGAAAGCAGGCTACATGCCTATTGTTGATCTCTCCTTTTGAAAATGGTTGTCTAGCTGTCATGTGGTTGCTTTGGTTTAAAAAATAAACAAAAAGACAGGAGCAGCGCTCACAGAAGAACACACCTTCAATTAAGTAGAGGAATCCAAACATGGGTGCTCAGGCTCTATAGTGTCCTCCAACCACTGGATGCAATACCTACAGAGAGAGCCAGCAACTCCGAAGTCCATGTGAAGAATTTTATTAGTTATACAGGAGTAACATAAAAAGCAAATGATGTGGCAAACAGCCTTGTTCACAACTTGCTTTTTATACTTGCTTTTAATACTCCTGTATTACTAATTGTGGGGGTTTATGTTAAAATGTATTCTAAATAATTAAAGCGGTGTCCTCTCCGTTAAACAAAATATTGCGGTGCCTCCAGCCGTTAAAATATGGCAAATATTTAATAAACCAATAATTTGGACACCTTAATAATTTGATCACCACTTAATAATATTCCTTGCAACTCCTTGGGAGTTCTTTTCACCAATGTGATTTCGTTACCATATACACAAAATTTGCCTTTTCGATAAATAAATAAATAAATGTATTTATGTAAAAATATTTATATATATACAGTTGCAAGAAAAAGTATGTGAACCCCTTGGGATTACGTGGAGTTTTGCATGAATTGGGCATAAAATGTGCTCTGAACGTCATCTAAGTCACAACAATAGAAGAACACAGTCTGCTGAACATAATACTACACAAACATTAGATGTTGCCATGGTTTAATTGCACATAACATGTAAACATTCACAGTGCAGGGAGGAAAAAGTAAGTGAAGCCCTAGCTTAATGACTTCTCCCAGAGCTAATTGGAGCCAGGAGTGAGCCAACCTTGACTCCAATCAGTGTGATGATATTGGATGTGTTGCTGACAGCTGTCCTGCCCTTAAAAGACACACACCTGTTTTGGGTTTACTGGTTTCGAGAAGCACTGTCTGATGTGAACCATGCCTCGCAGAAAAGAGCTCTCAGAAGACCTACGATCAAGAATTGTTGACTTGCATGAAGCTGGAAAGGGTTACAAAAGTATCTCCAAAAGCCTTGATGTTCATGTGTCCACGGTAAGACAGACTGTCTACAAATGGAGAAAGTTTAGCACTGTTGCTACTCTCCCTAGTCGTGGTCGTCCTGTAAAAATGACTGCAAGAGCACAGCGCAGAATGCTGCATGAGGTAAAGAAGAATCCCAGAGTGTCAGCTAAAGACCTACAGAAATCTCTGGCACATGCTAACATTTTTGTTGACACATCTACAATAAGGAAAACATTAAACAAGAATGGAGTACATGGGAGGACACCACGGAGGAAGCCATTGCTGTCCAAAAAGAAGATTGCAGCACGTTTGAAGTTTGCAAAAGAGCACCTGGATGTTCCACAGCACTACTGGCAAAATATACTGTGGACAGATGAAACCAAGATTGAGTTGTTTGGGAAGAACACACAACACTATGTGTGGAGAAAAAAAGGCCCAGCACACCAACATCAAAACCTCATCCCCACTGTGAAACATGGCGGAGGGAGCATCATGGTTTGGAGCTGCTTTGCTGCCTCAGGGCCTGGACGGATTGTTGTCATTGATGGGAAAATGAATTCCAGAGTTTATCAAGACATTTTGCAGGAAAACGTACGACCATCTGTCCGCCAACTGAAGCTCCGCAGAGGATGGGTGATGCAACAGGACAATGACCCAAAGCATACAAGTCATTCAACAAAACAATGGCTGCAACAGCACAGAATACGCCTTCTGGAGTGGCCCAGTCAGAGTCCTGACCTCAACCCGATTGAAATGCTGTGGCATGACCTTAAGAGAGCGATTCACACCAGACATCCCAAGAATATTGCTACACTGAAACAGTTTTGTGAAGAGGAGTGGTCCAAAATTACTCCAGATCATTGTGCAGGTCTGATCTGCAACTACAGGAAACGTTTGGTTGCGGTTATTGCTGCCAAAGGAGGGTCAACCACTTATTAAGTCCAAAGGTTCACATACTTTTTCCTCCCTGCACTGTGAATGTTTACATGTTATGTGCAATTAAACCATGGCAACATCTAATGTTTGTGTGGTATTATGTTCAGCAGACTGTGTTCTTCTATTGTTGTGACTTAGATGACATTCAGAGCACATTTTATGCCCAATTCATGCAAAACTCCATGTAATCCCAAGGGGTTCACATACTTTTTCTTGCAACTGTATATACATATATATATTAATACAAATGCAAATTATTGTTGATGAATATATTTGTACACACATTCAAAGATATAGTACCCTAATCTCTACGATATCACACAATATATGGTTATCCAATGATGTAAAACAAATATTAGAGGGGTTAGTTGCAACTTCAGATATTATTTCCAATTTCCCATGGCCGTAGGGAAATAAGAAAATATCTCTGTTGATTAGCACCGCATAAACACTACAAATCAGTTAGTATACAGTATAAGATACCAATACTCAAACAGTTACATTAATAATTATTCATATAACTTTGGTACACTCCTAACCACACAATAAAATGTTATAAATCTTAATAAGTTTCAAATATAAAAGAAAATTACAGTATTTTGGCACAGTCTCACCACTCCCAGAATTTAGATTTTTGAGGCCTCCCAGTGGGATGCAGTTGGGAAAAGAAAATGTTTCTGGTCAGTCAGGCACCAGAATTTAAATCAGCATCAGCATCTCTGGCGAAAATCTTTTCCTTCAAAATGGCCTTCAAAAATAAAATGACAGCTGGAAGTTCTCAGCAAGATGGCCACAGGTAGCAGGAAGCAAGTGAGTATAGTGAAGTATATAGTAGTAGTAGAGTAGTTAAGAAGTTGTTTAAGAAGTAGTTTCAGAAGTGATGAAGTGATCAAGTAGTGATTTAGAAGTGATTTTTAATTTGAGGTGTGTGTCATTTTTATACCATACAAGTCCTTTGTTCCGAAGGACCTCCCAATGGGGCTTGTTGATTGGACGGTTAAGAAGTTTGTGTACCTTTAGAAGTTCCTTACCTGTCCACCGGGGACAGTCAGGTATCACAAATGAAATGGTGATCTTAATGATGACTCACCATTTGATATAAACAGTATGTCTTTATGGATAAAATATATGGATCCTATTCAGGTCTAAATGACTTCCCCATTATCTCTTGAATAAGGACCATAGAAATATTTGAATATATTTGGTGTCTCATCTTCCTGATATGAGCTGTACTGGGATTGCTGATTTTTTTGTCATGAAATGGCAGATCTCTGTATAATGATGGCATAATTTGTTCTGGTATTATCTTGTGTGCTTAGTTCCAATTCATCAGATGATTTATACCATCTCTCTCTCCGTCTTGATATAGATGCATGTATTATTGTAACTTTTATTTGGAGATATGTAATTTACCCAACTCGCAAACCATCTTATATTCTATGACTTCATGATCTTCGGTTGAGTGATATGCAGTACCCAACTTTGTTAAATAGATCTTGGTGTGTGGGTATATGTTTGATAAAATTTCAGTTGATATATGCCACACTTTTCTTTGTATCTTAAATGAACCAAGTTTTTCCTTATGAGCTGAGGGCAAAGTTCAAGGAGAGATGACATAGGAAGTGTCTAGTTACTAGCACTATTGTGTGATAATTAGAGTACACATCCAGTTGGCGTTTAGTGAGATGTTTGACTCACTATAATTGAATTTCCTTGAAACCTGCATAGGAAATATCTCCTGGCTTTCCATAGGCAATGGTGCTTGTTTAGAAAACACACATCTTCAAGGTCTTGTAATAAAGAGTAAATAAGGTTTTAGTCCCACCATTGTCAAATTATGGTACTTTGTTTGAGCATCTGCAAAAACTCAAATAGTGGTGTTTAATCTTATTGTATTTTAAACAGGTCTCTTCCACTCATTGTTTATGGTAGCTTCCTGGAAGGTCACCTGAAATCAACCAACTATGTTAACCCATGACAGTCAGCTTAGAATTTCCATTTTGGGATAATATAATTTTCCTTAATAAATAGTCCAAAAATCACTACATAATATAAATCTTCACATGGACTTTGGAGTTGCCGGCTCTCTCTGTTTGGTTTAAAAACCTTTTTGTGTTACACACCCATAACAAGTTAATAGATAAAGGGGGATTCATCAAAACTGGAGCAGACAGAATCTGGAGCAGCTATGCATGGCAACCAATTAGTTTCTATACTAACCTTGTTTAGTTAAGCTTTGAAAATGAAAGATATAAGATAGTTGCCATGTACAGCTGCTCCAGATTCTGTCTGCCCCATTTTTGATAATTTCCCTTAAAAAAATTTAGAATTTTCCAGCATTAATTTGCTGCATGAAAGACCCAGCCAGGTAAGAATAATTTCAAGGTCAGCAATGGCAGCCTCCATACTTTCCTCTTGAAAGGTATACTTTTAAAAAAATAATTTTCACTACAATAATGGATTTATAGGTAAAAGGGTTGTAAACCCTCACAAACACCCAGTTACTAACCTCTGGTGATACACAGAGATGAAAAAATCCTCCTACATTCTGTAAGTTGTACGTATTTCTCTGCATCCCACTCTTCTCTACAGCTGTTCAAAGTGCAGAATGTATGCAGCTTGTCTGAGCTTCCAGAAAGCAGGGGCGAGAAGCTGAGGTTACACTCTGCAGAGCGCATTGAGGAGAGCTGAGAGTGGTTTGGAGGGAAGGGACACACCTCCCCCCCTTCGCACAGCACACAGGAACATAACTGAGACTGTCACTCACAGGCTGTGTTCTGGAGCTCCCTCCGCTGTCGCCTTTTTACCTTTTGTTGTCAGGAAAACTTGTCAGAAGTGACTTATGCAGATAGCAGAAGGACGAGGGAGCAGACAGAATTGACAGCGCTCTGGACTAAGACAAGTACACACTATAGGATATGCTTTGTTAGTATTTCATGTCTGAGGTTTACAACCACTTTAAGTTTTCTTTGTACATTGTATCTACCTAAACTCACAGTATTATAGAAAAATATTTGAAAGTTTAACTGGAGGTAAAATCACAGTAGTCACATAGCACCATAGTGTCAGTGTTTTAATATCTTCAGCTTGATTATGCATTCTGTATTACAGAAGCATTGTTTAGCATTATGAAATTTGACTACTATAACCAAAAAGCAATCACGGACTAGCAACTTGCCTTACAGCAGTTAAACAGCACAGTAAGCCAACAGTAAATCATCAAAGCAGATGGGTGCATATTTGGAGATTTGAGAATTGTGTTAGAATTATGTTTGGCTTCTGAGAGTATGATATATTCCCAAGGCAATATTCAAAGTTAGTGGAATAAAACGACAAATCTATGTTACATTTGCTTTTAAGAAGAAAATATATATTGGCATGAAGCAAAACTGCAAATAATTGTGTTTTGGTGTACTGGTAACTGCAGACACAACAGCAAAAATAAAAGTGAACATTTTATTAAGATGACATATTGTATATACATAATTTAAACAGGTTTATGATCCATTTATATTTGTCTTTCCTGTTTTTAAACACATAAGTAATCAGCTTCTGTAGAAATTGTTTTTCAACACTTGGCATGAAACAAAACTGCAAATAATTGTGTTACTGGTGTTTTTTTAATTTCAAAGACAATGGAAAAATAAAGGTAAAAAATAAGATAAACAAATCATTATAACATTTAAAATGTGTGTCTTTCCTGATATTAGACACTTCATCTAGCAGTTTGTGTAGCAGTTTTTTAGAAGGCTTGGTTGCAAACTCAAAACCCAACACAACTTTTTTCCCAGATTGGGACTGGACATAGTACAAACATTGCCACAATGTTATTCCTATTATTAGCAAAACAATATTTTGAACCTATAAAATGCAACTGTGCTACTGGAAATAAAGGAATACATGTTCATGCTATACTACATATAAAATGTTTTCATTCAAGCTGACTTATATTGAAATGACATCCCCCTGCCATTTCCTGAATAAACTGCTGGTCTATCCAATGAATTAGTCATAGGATCTCTACTGAAGAGGCTTAGACTGATGTTTATTGAAATCTGGTTGAAATGGCTCTGCCAGAACTCTGATCTTCCTTTCAGCAGTGATCACATGACCAATGCAGTGGCATTTGGACAAATGGAGGCATTATAGAAAATGTATATCAGTGTAGCAGAGTTCTCCAAAATACCCAATAACCATTAGTAGCATGTTCCCAATTGCTACCAGAAGACGCCAATTCCAGTAGGGTTACACTTTGTCTTTGGGCCTTAAAACCCTCCAACTGTTCACCTGTGTTACTACAGCTACCCTGAACTTCAATGAGAGGGATGCTGCCTATCAGAGAGTCATGAGTAGCTACTTATGTTCCAAACTGTTTTACGGAAGTAGTGGTCCCAGGGGCGGACTGACAACTCATGGGGCCCCCAGGCAATAAGGGATCATGGGACCCCTGTGTCCTTGCCCAAACTCAAAAAAGCCTATAAAAAAGGTACCAGTGGCATCCCATGGGGCCCCCTACTGACCCCGGGCCTTCGGGCAGTGCCCGAGTTTCCAAATGGTTAGTCCGCCCCTGAGTGGTCCTCAGCTAGACTCTCTGATGTTATAGAATCTTATAGAGACTCTGCAATGCAGTCACATAATACCATGATTGAGTCACAGAGGCATTGCTGCGAAAAGTCCATGTTTGTGCAGCTTTCATATGTTTGTGCAACTTTTATTATTCTGCCATGTATGTACACTCTTTGCCATCCTGAGCCCAGTTTTGCATTATTACTTTCAACTTCACAACTTTGTAATAAACTACTTCCTGCAAAATATGTACGTTTGCATCAATAATAATGAGTTCAGTCTAAATCTGCATTCATAAACAATGGTGAAAATTTTTTTTCTGAACCCAAACCAACACATCAGATACCAAGTTTTACTTACCCTAGCAAACATTCACAGTTTGTCCACACTGCCCACAACTATACAAAAATGGGATCCCCATTATGGATCAGGGTTTAGAACTGGCCAGTCAACTTAGTTTTTCTCAGTTAGAGTAACAGAAATGGATGTTGGAAGCTTCATTCTAAGTTCTCACCTGCTCTGCCTCCCTCTACTATGTAGTACTGTGTAAATAAAGATTTTAACCATCAGAACAGGTGCTGAACATGACTTTGAAAGTGAAAGTCAACCAAGAGTAGAAAGTGTCTGGATCAGCCAGGTACAGTAAATCTGCATTTTTTTTTAAAGGGTTATACAGTATGTATGTGAGTGTAAGTGTATGTATGTGTCTGTACCCATGTATGTAAGTACATAATGTATGTGAGTTTATATATGTGTATGTATGTGTGTGTTTATGTGTGTATACAGTATGTATGTAAGGTTATGTGTGTGTATGTATGTTTACATGCGTGTGTGTTTATATACAGTTGCAAGAAAAAGTATGTGAACCCCTTGGGATTACGTGGAGTTTTGCATGAATTGGGCATAAAATGTGCTCTGAACGTCATCTAAGTCACAACAATAGAAGAACACAGTCTGCTGAACATAATACTACACAAACATTAGATGTTGCCATGGTTTAATTGCACATAACATGTAAACATTCACAGTGCAGGGAGGAAAAAGTATGTGAGGCCCTAGCTTAATGACTTCTCCCAGAGCTAATTGGAGCCAGGAGTGAGCCAACCTTGACTCCAATCAGTGTGATGATATTGGATGTGTTGCTGACAGCTGTCCTGCCCTTAAAAAAACACACACCTGTTTTGGGTTTACTGGTTTCAAGAAGCACTGTCTGATGTGAACCATGCCTCACAGAAAAGAGCTCTCAGAAGACCTACGATCAAGAATTGTTGACTTGCATGAAGCTGGAAAGGGTTACAAAAGTATCTCCAAAAGCCTTGATGTTCATGTGTCCACGGTAAGACAGACTGTCTACAAATGGAGAAAGTTTAGCACTGCTGCTACTCTCCCTAGGAGTTGTCGTCCTGTAAAAATGACTGCAAGAGCACAGCACAGAATGCTGCATGAGGTAAAGAAGAATCCCAGAGTGTCAGCTAAAGACCTACAGAAATCTCTGGCACATGCTAACGTTTTTATTGACACATCTACAATAAGGAAAACATTAAACAAGAATGGAGTACATGGGAGGACACCACGGAGGAAGCCATTGCTGTCCCAAAAGAATATTGCAGCACGTTTGAAGTTTGCAAAAGGGCACCTAGATGTTCCACAGCACTACTGGCAAAATATACTGTGGACAGATGAAACCAAGATTGAGTTGTTTGGGAAGAACACACAACACTATGTGTGGAGAAAAAAAGGCACAGCACACCAACATCAAAACCTCATCCCCACTGTAAAACATGGCGGAGGGAGCATCATGGTTTGGGGCTGCTTTGCTGCCTCAGGGCCTGGACGGATTGTTGTCATTGATGGGAAAATTAATTCCAGAGTTTATCAAGACATTTTGCAGGAAAACATACGACCATCTGTCCGCCAACTGAAGTTCCGCAGAGGATGGGTGATGCAACAGGACAATGACCCAAAGCATATAAGTAATTCAACAAAACAATGGCTGCAACAGCACAGAATACGCCTTCTGGAGTGGCCCAGTCAGAGTCCTGACCTCAACCCGATTGAAATGCTGTGGCATGACCTTAAGAGAGTGATTCACACCAGACATCCCAAGAATATTGCTACACTGAAACAGTTTTGTGAAGAGGAGTGGTCCAAAATTACTCCAGATAGTTGTGCAGGTCTGATCTGCAACTACAGGAAACGTTTGGTTGAGGTTATTGCTGCCAAAGGAGGGTCAACCAGTTATTAAATCCAAAGGCTCACATACTTTTTCCTCCCTGCACAGTGAATGTTTACATGTTATGTGCAATTAAACCATGGCAACATCTAATGTTTGTGTAGTATTATGTTCAGCAGACTGTGTCCTTCTATTGTTGTGACTTAGATGACGTTCAGAGCACATTTTATGCCCAATTCATGCAAAACTCCACGTAATCCCAAGGGGTTCACATACTTTTTCTTGCAACTGTATGACTGTATGATACTTTTAATCCTGACCCCTACACTCTGAACTGCCTTTCACTTTTCAGAGGCATTTGACAGGCAGTGAGGAGTTGATATGCTGCCTCCTTATCACCTGTTTTAACCCCTTAAATACTGAATCATTGTTCCACAAAGGCATGCAAAGCCTGCATATTGCTGCAGTGGCAGCACAGCCCCATTCACTGGAATGGGTCATGCTTGATAGGTGGTAGGGCAGCTGCTAAATAGAGAGTGGTTGGGGTTGGTAAACTGCTTAACTGCCCTTCCCCCCACACACACCACCCCCACCTCACATGTAAATGAGCCCTTACACTGGGGAACCTCAAGAATGAAAATGCCTTTAAAGGGTGCTATAGCTAAAAAATAGGTTGATAAACACTGCTCTAGAGGAAATCAAGATGTGTTTTACATAACAGTGTCCTGTCTTGTCAGCAATTCTATAATAGTAGACCACTGATCTGTGATGGAAAGCTTAAATTTTGTTTCTACATATAATAGTAGTAGAATTCAAAGCATACTGCAAAAACAGACATGTTTTACACTGCACACTGCCAAAACTGTACTGCTCTCTAGGTCCCCCTCTGGATCTCACCAAAAACATCACATAGGCCATAAAAATCAGTCCTAACGTTTGATACTCACCGGTAAGTTATTTGGTCTGAAATAATATATTATTTTTAGTATTAGATGTGAAAAAAAAATGTTTAAAATGTAATATAAAATATAGAAGCTATAGAAAATTATATGCAAATACAATATATTCCATTCATTTCATGATTTCTAATTATTAGGTAAATTACTTTATAAAACAATTAAGATATAAATTTATGCTGTTGTATCTTCTACTATCTTTCATTTTCAGCAGGTTGTCAGCTTTGGTTTGGCTGTCGTATGGATACCTGAATCTCAGGACAGACATTTTTTTATTGACTGCACTGGATTAGGTTTTGCTTTAGATCTAAATCTTTTTAGTAATATTGGATGGCTGCTTATTCACAGCTGATGTTATCATACAGTTATTTGCTTTTGACATTATATTTTTATGTTTACAGTATAAGTTTATAGACCGCTTGATATATACAAAGTAAATGTGAAGGCAAATGCTACACTCACAAGCTTATTTGATAACAAAGTAAAGGGCAATAGTGATGTTAAAAAATGCAGGAATCAATGATACATAACCAGATTTCTGTTTGCTGGACTCAAATCAGGTAATAAATTCTTTTTTATTGTTATGGGTTACTTCATTTTACCCAGTTATTGAATTTGATACTGTTTTGTTAAATAATACCTTGAAATTTACCTGTGAGGGTTTTTTTTGGCGTCTGTAAAAACTGTAAATGATGCAAACCTAGCATGTTCAAAATCTGGGATACACTTCAATGCAGCTATCAACCAGCTTCATGGCTGAAAGTCTTGTGCCTGCCTTCTCCTTCCTTGTGCTCCTGATCTTCAGCCAACTATTGTGATGGATGGCTTAACTAAACAGGAAGTTGGTCTATACTTGTGTTGAAGAGCACTTGAGATTTTGGGGATTCAGGTCAGTAACAGAAGGTATTAGATGTGGATCTAGGTGTCTGCTTCTCATAATGCGGTTTGAAAAAGATTCCCCATAGGGCAGTTTTAATTATGGATTTGTATAAACAACAAATTTCATAATTTCCTCTCTTACATTTTCTCTGTATTTCCATCTCTCTGTCTATTTTTTTTATTGACATTCTGTTTACTAAATTGTATTTCAATTTTCAGGGGGACAGAAAAGAATTTGAGCTATTAAACCTTTTCCATTGATAAGCTTAGAATATCTCATATATACAGTATGTTTAAAAAGTGTTGGTACTTTTCACTTTTATGTTTAACAATTGCTTAATAAAACAAGACATTTGTGTACTTTGAAGTATTTTAGGTGGAGGGCTTTAGTCTCTTTGTGCCCACATCAATGTGATAGTTTACTTTAACACTATTCTCCAACTTTGAAAAGCATTCACTCTGCAAAAGGCAGCTTATGCAATGCTGACAATAGCAACCTAAACGGCATTTGGTATATCTAAAAATTCTATCTGCTATTGCATTGATTGGATAACTATTCACACACAAAAATAATTGTTTAATGATAGATTTCAGTTTGGACAGAATGTGTAAAATGCTTTTCTTCTGTAACCACTAAATCTATGTTTGTATTTTTGTTGCTACTGCCACATGGTCTTTTACACAATTGATTTTTCTCAAGGTTTTATTAACACAATCAATGCTTCTGTTAAATGTACCATTAGGCTCCTTCTGTGGTTTAACTTTTACCCCATTTATAATGTAATCTAGTAGGAAAAGTTAAGAGAAATTAAGTAAATTATTTTTTAATATATTCTTTTCACACATTTATAAATAATGACAGTAATATTGCAATAGGCAACCATTTAATGATTTTGTATGTTTAGTGTTTGCATCGATAAAATAAAAAAATCCCCACAGAAGCTGATTTATCAAATAGTTAATTGGGTGTAAGCCGTGTACCGGGGTGGGCTCCCCAGGATACAGTGAAGTCACGAACGAGGAAAGCAAATCCAACACCAGCTTTTGCCACAACAGAATTTTACTTAGATGTGACAAATAAACACAACCACAAATGCTGGAAACATACAATAAATTTACATACACCCAGCCCAAAGGCTGAGACCCTTGTGATGCACAGCACGGTGCCTTCTGATGGATGACGGTAGAAAGTGAAGTAATTTACCTACTGGCGGCACAACTAAGCTGCCACACCTTACCTGTTATTACCCTGAAAGAGCAGGAATCAGTGTATGGGTGTATGGTATGGGCTAGCCTGCGGTGCAGCACAACAGCTTACAATCTTACACAAATCTACAGTATTCCCTCTCCCATTACTGCTCCTGTAGCACGTGCCTGAGTATTCCTTCTGAGCAAAACGCCAGTCTGGCTTGAGTTTGTAGGATTTTATCCACTTTCCAATGTGAAATGTCACTTTAAGTTGTGGAGTCCTTCCAATGATCAGTAACAACACTTGTGGCCTGACACAGAGACCCTAACTAACTAACTATAGGCCTGGACTCAGTCTCAAGGCGCCAACACTGAAATGAGGTGCGTGCATGATCTTACCGTCCCGGGTCTGCTTTGCTTCCGCTGGTGACTCTGAACAGAACAAATGTCTATCCAACAAGAATGCGGTCTCGCCGTATATGTTGCATAGTTCCTCTGCTCTCATCAGCATTCCTGGCAGCAATCTCATCAGCATTCCTGGCAGCAATCTCATCAGCATTCCTGGCAGCAATCTCATCAGCTTCA
Source organism: Staurois parvus (assembly GCF_062004578.1). Lineage (NCBI taxonomy): Eukaryota > Metazoa > Chordata > Amphibia > Anura > Ranidae > Staurois > Staurois parvus. The sequence continues at coordinate 4,755,826 of NW_028317994.1, read as the reverse complement.
CTTAGCTGCAGCTCTGGTTACGGAGGGATGCTTTCACACCTGGATGTCATCAGATTCTCAGCTCACAGGGCCCCTTATTCACCATACAAAAAGGGGGATTTGTGAAAAGAGATTCACAGAAAAGCGGCTACATATTGAACAGAACGTGACACTCAGAAAAATTTCCAAAAATTATGCTTTATTACACATATATAAATATGACATATGGGCATTCGCCCTGGTTTACCATCACCTCAGTATGAGACAATACACACAGACCTAAAACCATATAAAATGACACCAAAACCGGTCTGAATGCATGTGCAGCAGAAAAAATGACTACAAGAGTCTAATGTCCCTGTAGCACAGACACATAGGTGAACACTTCCCAAAGGAGGTGTATCCAAAAATTATACCATAGGCATACCATAATATGAAATATAATAGATTAAGCTATTACCATGATGGTAAATCCCAATCAGGGAATCCAAAAATTATACTATGGATATGAATATCACATGTATGCAATGCAGCAAGCACAATATGCGTCAAAAAGAGAACATCACGCCTCAGGCCTGTATGAAGGAAGACATAAATGTCAAAAATATAATGCAATACATTCCTGTGCCGGCACAAGTGGTTGGGGCCCATTCATCTGTAATATAAACAGCTGTTTCCTAGAGCTCTTGAATGAGAATATGCCCCATTAATTCCCAGGATGGAAGAAAAGATGCACAAAGCAGCACTCTGCTTGAAATGGTTTCTTCACCACTGTATGTGGACTACACACCACTTTTCGTAGGAACAACAAGACACATCCCAATAGATCTTCTGCCTGTTGAAATATATGTGGTATATCTTGTTTCCTATACAAAGCACCATGATGTCCCCATCCTGTAGTGAAACAAACAATATGTGGGAAGTCACTGACAGAGCTTACACTCTATATAGGATATATAGGTCATGTAGATCACAGAGGACCATATATCTAATGTCCTGTAACAGTCCACTCACCACCTGTGCTGTGGATAATAGGAATGAAAGAGAAGTCCTTCATAGGTACTGCCATACAGGGCCAAAGAGGCCAAGGAACCACCGCTGACATCCGCCGATATACCGCGGGTTCCAGCCCCTTCTTGGCACTTGTGCTGCTTAAGCTTGCCTCATGGCATGTGAAGATGGCTTCCTCCTTATGGGTCAGCGTGCGTTCCACCTAGTGCGCATGACCGGAAGTGACGTATCTGACGTATGACGTCAACGCGTTTCGCCGATGGGCGTATCTCACTCAGCTTCGTCAGGACCATGCTCCAAAAACATGGCTGCTCTCTCTCTCTGTGAAAAACTCCACCTCTTCATGAATATAGAAATATCTATGCAGTCTGAGGCTGCGTTAGAAAAACAGTGACATCTTGTGGCTAAACTGCAGAATGTCAGTCAAAACATTTAATTTACTCCACACTAGCAGTATTCAAACAATGAGAGCTGTTTCCCCATCTCATATGGGCACTGAAAACAAATCCAAGGTTCTTCTTGGTTAACATGGCAAACTAAAATTAATCAGTCTTCCTGATGAATAAACTAAATGTGCCTATTAAATGTCAATGCAAAACCTTCCTTTAATTACATGCTATGTGCACTGAAAGACATGTATTACTATAGACCTTTTATATGGTTCCAGGTGTTCAAAAAAATAAATAAATTGATAACTTAAGAGTGAAATTAGGTTACGTAAAGGGATATAAGCCCAAGTTTGGTTTGAAAGGTTCAACATTCAATCATATGCAGTATTGGGGTCCTCATTTTGAATCCTAGTCAGGACAATAACTACCTGGATTTTGCATATTCTCCTTGGCTACTCCAGTGTCCTCCTAACCTCCAAAGACATGCTAAATTGGCTACAGTATGTCTGTGCATGTATGTGTGCATGTGTGATATGAACCTTGGATTGTAAGCTCCTATAAGGCATAAACTGATGCAAATGTACAGTACTTAAACACTGTGATAATTGTTGACACTATGGAAATATCTATAATAATAGTAAAAAATTATAGTAATATGAATATGTTCTGTTTTTAATTATCCTGAACATAACTAAATGCTTGAAAGGAAATCTGTTTTGCTATAGAAGACCTTGGCTGGAAGTAAATATTTAAAAGCATATGAAATGTATGGTAAGCAGTCATATACATCTTGATGTTGTATGACCCCAAAGTTTCTCCCACTATGCTGTAATAAAATATGATGGGTTGGGTTCACAAATCTGCAATTTATTATTTGTTGTTTAAATTTATTGTGGCTGTTTTTGGTGCTTGAACATTGACTCATAAGTTTACAGCACATGAATCTTTGGAACAAAAAGTGAATTTTAACAAAACTGAATTTTCTCACCAAAATGTATATTAACACCATTGGCATTGCACTCTAATTTAAATGAACTTGGAATATGACTAAACCAAAACTTAACTATAACCCTAACGGTAACAAAAAAAACCTAAGCCTTATCCTAACCCTTATTGAAAAATGAACTACATGATCAATATGTCTCTTAACCTTAAAGTAGTTGTGAACATACAATGTTCTAGACACTTTAAAATACAGTTATAACTATGCAGGTAATGGTCTTTCTTGTGTTTTTTACAAGATTAAAATGTACTGTAATGAGATCATGCATCACTTTTTACTGTTAGTGGGGGGAGAGGTTACAGGACATTGTGAAGATACATGCAGTGTCTGTATTCCATAGTGTGTTCAGCCTGAGGCAAAATGTGGGCTGTACTTGAGCAGCGGGTATGTTTATGAGACAGGCTGTGATTGGGAAGGGTGTGTGTGCCAGAGGCAGGCTGTGATGGGGGGGGGGGGGGGTTGTGTGCTAGAGGCAGGCTGTGATTGGTCAGGGGGCATAGTGGCTAAACAAACTACCCAAAATAGGCATACTGTGTGTTTTTACAGTGTCTTGTACTTTTGAATGGCCAGCCAAAGTATGAAACCTCACCAGTCTAGCACAGATCAGCTTCTGTGCTTTGTGTGGTCAGCTTAGAAGGTAGAAAGGTGACTGACAGGATCAACCAGGTACTTCAGATGTAATAAGTACATGAAAGTGATAGAGACCATGATTTATAAAATACACATATATGAACACACACATAGAAAAAATATTTAGGCTAAAATGCACTTTAAATCATATCTATAGTCAAAATGCAAAATCAAATATTCATTTCCACATTATATTTCAATTATTTCTATCCTACTCATACTATTCTTAATGATCTATAATTTTGTAAACCTGCTTTGTGAAGACCCCATATATTTACTTACCTGAATTCTGTGACATGTATTCACTATGCCCGGAAAGTAGGCACTGCTATGTCACGCATTTCACAGAGCCTGCCTTCTGAACTACAGAGGTTCTGAAAAGAAGAGTTTCAGAAGGTGGAGGAATTGCTGCTTGCAGACAGAAAGGTGCCATGGGATGTATATGTAACAGCGTATACCCAGAGATGGACGTGGTTCAACCATTTTGGCTTCAACCTCCATCTTGGCAAGGGGGTTAACCATCCTGACAAACATATTTCCTCCTCATTCCCCCTCTTCCCTCTCTGTTAATTCACAAGGACATCTGGTTGTGGGTCACTGGCAGGCTAGAGGCAGCAGGGAGCCCAGAGCTATCAAACACCTCTCTGAGCCTAGCTGTGCAATTTAACACCTCGTATCAGATAAGGCAAGCTTTCCCTGGAGTTCAAAAAACATTCCCAGGAAACACGACCAGATAACCTTAAAATCCATTTTTCCCCTATGTCTCATATCTTGGAATATGAGAGACTTACATAAAAACCGGACATATCAGATTGGCCACGAAAGGCGAACAGTTTGGTAGGTCACTCGCATTGTCTCGAATACATAGGAAATCCGAAAAATAGATCTCGTGAACAGTTCAGTGTATAATTTCATAATTCATATCTAATCAATCCTCAGACGTATCTGCCTAATAATCTACCAGCGGGTGGAATATTACTTAGTTATGGGCCAAAATATGAGTTAAGGGAGATTTTGGCTCTAGTTGAGGTATCCGCCCATACCTACACGCCCTAAATGGGGTATTGGTCCTTGACTTCAGAGGCACCCCCTGCTGGGGAACTACAAATTAGGCTCTCAGGCCTAAGTAAAGTTAAGTTGAAGACGTCTCCCATTTTAACATCAATACCACCTGGGGAGACCTGTGCCCTTTTGCTCTGAAACTTGGATCTGCTAACCCAGGACTTTGGCAAGTACCTTAACCCTTTCACCTCTCTCTGATATCTCTTTGCTGTGCTGTTGGTCTCTGTATATTTATATATATATAAATCTTAGTTACATCTTTTCCTGTAAATATTTTTATTGCACCCGTTTGAACTTTTAGTCATCCCGCACCTGTCTAGTGTGGTGGTGCCATGCGCCTCCATGTCTGGGGATCCCATATCACACCATCCACTTTATCTCAGTTGCCCTGTGCTTTATTGGGATACTTTGTGACATAGATAAATACTCTTTGCTGACACAATTTAATATTTTGTTTACTATTCGTTCTATAAATGTCAGCTCTAAGATACTAGTTCTGTGTATTTAATCAACCACATTATCCTTATTTTACTATAACCAATCATAATATTTAAAAAAAATCTTGGTCTGTATTTCAATGTATATAGTCACTGGTTTGGTGTGCCATACCTTAGTTGATGTTTATACTTCAGATAGATTAGTCTTTCCTTCGGGTGGTGCCCCACTGGGATCCTTGCAGTAACCCCTTCAGAGCTGGAGATGTGCATTTAAAGATCTTATGCTGATTTTGGCTAGACTGCCTCTGCTTTGTGGATATCTATTTCTGAAACAGTTTATACAGATACACCTACTAATTGTAAATTTTTGCAATTATGGAGGCATATGCTTACAAAACTTCCCCTCCCTTTTCCCCTTTGCCCTTTCCCCTTGTCCTTTTCCCCCATATTTTTCTGCCATGCTATACATCCATTTACAATGTGTATATATGCTGTAAACTTGATTGTATGTAATTACTGATATGACATATTGTATTGTAGCATCTTTGTACGAGTAATTTTCCCTGAAGAAGGAACGCCGTTCCGAAACATGTTGGGAATTATGGAAAGATTGTATTATTGCCAAGCAAGACATGTATCTATATTGTTATATTTCCAAATACACTGGCTTAATTAATTGGTGTATCATATTGTATTTTGCCTTTGTCCCATTGGCCATTTGGCCATTTTTTGGAATTAATAATAAAGATTGATTACTTGTTTTTCAATATATTTCATGTTTCATATCTTCTGCCTCTAAAGTCCCCTGGGGAAATCTTTGACCTTTAGGTCACCTTTCTTTTGTACTATGTATAGGGATGATGACAGTATCACAACCTTCCATTATTGGCTCATTATCAATTAACTGTGATGATGGGGAAATCAAGTGATTTTCTTTCCTTCTATCTGTGGTGAAAGAGCAGAAAATTGTATAATCTATGGGCTGCTTAAGAGTGTGTATATGGGTGTATGTATGTATACACACACATACAGTTGCAAGAAAAAGTATGTGAACGTACTACCATCTGTCCGCCAACTGAAGCTCTGCAGAGGATGGGTGATGCAACAGGACAATGACCCAAAGCATTCAAGTAATTCAACAAAACAATCGCTGGAACAGCACAGAATACGCCTTCTGGAGTGGCCCAGTCAGAGTCCTGACCTCAACCCGATTGAAGTGCTGTGGCATGACCTTAAGAGAGCGATTCACACCAGACATCCCAAGAACATTGCTACACTGAAACAGTTTTGTGAAGAGGAGTGGTCCAAAATTACTCCAAATCGTTGTGCAGGTCTGATCTGCAAGTACAGGAAACGTTTGGTTGAGGTTATTGCTGCCAAAGAGGGTCAACCAGTTATTAAGTCCAAAGGTTCACATACTTTTTCCTCCCTGCACTGTGAATGTTTACATGTTATGTGCAATTAAACCATGGCAACATCTAATGTTTGTGTAGTATTATGTTCAGCAGACTGTGTTCTTCTATTGTTGTGACATTCAGAGCACATTTTATGCCCAATTCATGCAAAACTCCACGTAATCCCAAGGGGTTCACATACTTTTTCTTGCAACTGTACATACACACACACTCTTCTGTGTGTTTTAGCTTTGGGGTGCACACCCTAATGCTATAAGTTGCACAAACCTATGCCTAAAGGCTTCCTGGTGAAGAGCAGTATAAAGTCCCCATGGAAGCCCCCTGCTGCCCCTTGCTGGACAGTTTGGGAACCCAGAGTCAGTGCACAGGTGCTGCCCAGCCCAACATGCCTGGTGAGCAGAGAGTACCTGGAATGTGTTTACAGCTCACTCAAAAATTATTGGCTCTCCTTCAGTCAGTTAGCATGCAATCACCCAGCATCTGACTTAGCCTCCACAGGTTCTGTGTGCATGATGTCATTGCACACCCAGGGGTTGTAGTATGGGAGGACACTCTAAGATGCAGTATCCTGCCTCACCCTGCCCCATCAGACTTGCAGTACAGAGCTGAGGAGGAAGTTCAAAGCACTTCCTCATCTCTGTGCTGTAGGTCTGACAGGCAGTAGTATAGAAAAAATGCTAGGCAGTCATGGCATGTTGGTACGCGGAGTACATAGCACTAGATTCCAGGCATATGCCCCTGACAGGGGTATTACTCAGGATTACTGACATAAATTATTAATTATAAATGAAATTACCCTTACATCTGCACCTTGTTATTTGTGTCTCTCCCATTCTGTCAGGACTGCCACTCTGAGTCTCTAAATGCTTGTATGTATGGACAATCCATATAAATTTTCAATCAAATCCAAATCTTGTCTTAATCTCAATCCCCATTTATTTAAATAATTTGCTTTCTCCACCATCAGACAATCCAATACTTCTGGGTTCTAATAAAAGATTCAGAGGCCTAGGGACAGTTGCAGAGTTCCTGTATTATTTCCAAGAACAAAAACATGTTGTCAAGGTATGCACATGCAAAGTACAAAGTAACATCCAAGTCTAAGTGAGCTCAAATATACCCACCTAGGCAGTCAATTTTGTCTAATATAGTGCGGTTTGTTTTGAATTCCAGCTTACACAAGTCTATCGAATTCTTGAAATGTGGGAAAGCTGGCAACGCTTTGACTTCACACAAACCTTACACATTCCACAAACCTTCTTTTAAGTACAATTCTCCTGGGAATTCTTTATAATGTTGGCAGACCAGAAAGTCTAATCCAAAGGGGAAAATGCCATCCGTGCATCAACCATTGAGAACACAGCAAATTTACTGAGTACTTCCTCCCATTAATATGTTCAGTCAGTTTATGGAAAGCAGAGATAGATCTCAGGAGGGGGAATGCTACCTGATAAAAGACTGTGGTATAAACAGAAAAAAACAGCTGACACCAAAAATAGACATTACAATCACTGTAGGATGCCCTTGAGGCTATATATCCCTCTCACTATTTTCCAAGAGTCTTTTACATTGTTTTCCAGGAGTACCTTGAAGTACACGTGATGTTTAGACAAATACATATACTGCTTCTATAAAGGAAACCAAACCCAAAGCTTACAGCAGCATTGCTCAGAAATATTACCTTTAGCTTAGCAGAGCCACATGCTGATAAAGATAAGAAGATATCTTCCAGGAGCATCTTGCTGTACCAGAGATGTTTTTGTGTAAAACAGTGCCATAATATCAGCAGAGGAATCACAAGCCCTGGATGCATTTCATACCTAAAATTGCCTGTTCAACAGGCTCAGTATAGTTGGCATTTATTTTTTCACCCACCATGGATAAACATTGTTTACATGTCAAACTAACACAATAAAACCTCAAAAGGAAACCACCTCCCTAAATGTAGACTGTGTCCAATGCACTGATATTATGAGCTTGCAAGCATTTTGACAAACGTTTTCTCTTTAGCTCACTAAAAAGCAGATATCTTTTTTTTTTTACATCAGAACAATGTCTCATTATTTCCATTATATTGTCTTACTAAAGGTAAATAAGTTGTTCATTTTATAAGGGATTTCTCCTTACCTTAGTGAATGTGAAGTTCTCTTGACTTCTATCTACCAATTATGTGCAAGAAAAAAAAATGATTTTCTTTGCAAGTGATTTGGTATTGAAAAGTGAATTTTTGCTATGTTCACTGGATGAAATGTCCCTTGCAAAGTCATCTGCCTACTTGCCTTTAGTAAGTCAACACCAGCTAATAGTTATGCTAATGCACAGGATAGTCTGCAATCCACAACCTCTGGATATAGTTTATAGAAGTAATAGAAGATATCTGAATCCCAAAGAATGTTGCTGCTAAGACACAGCTGCCATCAAGCAACTAGTATGGATGTCATGCCAAATACAAGCCTCTGTTTGCGACTGAAATCATTTTATGTTTGTTTTAATAATTGCTTATTAAAGGTAACTGCACTATGAGCTTATGTGCTTTCTCTTTTGTTTTTGTCTCGTCATTAGTAAATCAACCCTAGTGTCTTAAAAAGGCATTCAGCCTTTTCCCAATTCTTTTGCACCTGACATTCAATGTCTTTTTTTTTGCTGAAATGGACAATTCAATGCTTGGAGTCTGGGTGGTTCTCTCACAAATCACATGTAATTCTGAGCTCCAGTGTGTACCTTTCTATTTGAAATCATGTCTTACCAAGAGAATTATGACATTAGAGATCAAGATTTGTTAGTATTTCCAGATGAACAAATAATGGAAAAATCTGCTATGCTGGTTCACTGCAGTTGATACCAAAGTACAGCATACCATTTCACCAAAGACTGAGGGGGAGATTTGCTAAAACTGGTGAACACAAAATCTGGTGCAGCTGTGCATACAGTAGTAACCAATCAGCTTTTATTGTCAAAGGCCAACTGAACAAGCTGAAGTTTGAAGCTGATTGGTCACTATGTACAGTTGCACCAGATTCTATGTGCACCAGTTTAAGTAAATCTTCCAGTAGTGTTTTGGGCCCCTTGCAAGACATGGCCCCACTCTGAGGCATCACTTTCCTGACAAGGATGCACTATACTTTTTATTAAGTAACACCTAATTTGTTAGTATATAATACCCTTATTTTGCCAGTTAAGGAAATAGGAATATAGGTTTTCAGCTCATAACTCCCAACAGTCTTAAAAGAGAGACCCCTAATGGTTGCATTCTGTGAGCTTGAATTTCCTGGTTTCGACATGATCTTCAGCTAAAAAAGAAACTGGTAAGTGGTGTTTTTTACAAGGGAACCCTCTCAATGTGTTTTAACTATAGGAAAAAAATGACTGGTAGTATAGGGAAAAAAACGTATATTCATGTAAATACTTTTCTGTAGACAGGCAATATCTTATACCTTACAATATTCAATGTTTCTTATTAAAGCTTGAATTCAATTTTGTTTCTTTGGTTATCTTACTATAAATTATCAGAAAACAGTGTTTGGGTCAGTGAAGTGGAGCTGTTTTTTCTTGCAAATTTCTACCAGAAGAATTAGATTAGCTGTAATGCATATTCTGAGTTGGGCATGCACATGTGTAATTTTCTCTCTACATTGGCCGTAGCTGGATGTACACCAAATTGGCTATCGAAGATCCAGAGAGCAAATGCTGAGTACATTTCAGCACTGCCTCTATATGATGACTTTATATCCCTTTCCTTGGGTCTATGTAAGGGAATTCCTGTGAGACAGCTGGCGAATAGACATGAGCATGCGCACAGAAATGCGATCGTGCACGCGCACGTGCACACGCACGACGAAGATTGGCACCAGACGGACTATTTAAAAGGTGCATCTGCCTGTGCTGAGTGCTGACTGGTCTTCAGCTGTTCCCCGTTTCCTGCTCGTTCCTGTGTGATTTCCTTGTTGCTGACCCTGCTTGATATTGAGCTGACTCTGATTACTCTCCTGCTTGATACATACTCCTGTGCCTGAATCAGAGGTTCATCAGTCTTCCAAGGTCACCAACCGAAAGAGCTGCAAACAACATCTACTGGCGCTCTTGTCCCCCTGGTCCCTAGACACCCTCTGTTCCACCTCCAGCGGGGTCAGGGCTAGTGACACAAGTGAGGCCGACCTTGTCATTTCAGTCTCCTATCAGGTACGTGACAGTCTGTCTATGCTGTTTTACTGACCTGGGTTATTGTTCCTGATTTTTTTCCCGGGGTTACCTTGCCACAGATTATGCTTTGGACTATATACTTATATACAAAGTATACGTCTGGCTGTTAAGCTGGCTGTTAAGCTGGGAGTACACACTGCAATCCAATAGCATGGTCTCTTTTTGAGCTATGTACAGCTATGTACCATGTGTATGTACATAATGTGTAAATTGAATGAATTGTATAGGTAGACTCTCATACTCCATATTGTACAGTAGATATTGGTAAATGTAAAAAACTTTGCTCATTGATGGTACAATCAGATTGTAGTGTGTATGGGCAGCTTTAGAGGCAAAAAAATATTTTGTCCATTTTTTTAAGTTAAGATTAGGGTTATGTTGACTGGACAATTCACATAGAAAAATGCTGATCTGAGTGCTTCTTAATACCTTAATATATTGTTATATGCTTGTTATATTAGGGCTTTGTTGTGTATTTTTCTCTTAATTATTTGTTCTTATTATTATTATAATTATTATATTGAATTGTTTTTTTTTTCCATGTGTATTGTTTCAGTTATAAATGTAATGGTGCAATAGCATCTACAGTACTTACCGTAGAATCTGATATTATTCATTTTGAAAATGAATCCATTGCACCTTGTTACTCAATCTTCATTTCATTGCATACATGTTTGTGATATGTGGGCATTTTTGGATACATGCCTGCGCACGCACATGTCTATGTATGTTATGCATGATGTTTTATGATTGTTAGGCTCATGATTTTATCAGTTACAATTTTTTTTTACATTATATTATGTTTTATTTTAGCCCTGATGAAGGGGGAGTTTCTTTGACCCCTGAAACACATTGGCTGTCTTTTAACATAATATCATTAAATGAATTTGGACTCCTAGCTTTTGGTCTGGCACTCCTTCCATATGTGCACTCTTCAATACCTTAAGGCACACCTCTATTACCTAGACAAAATATTTCCTTTTCTTGCTATGGTAAATTAAAGTGTGTGTATAGGCAAAATGTTCTATGATATATTTAGTTTTGGTATACCCTGATGACAGCTATAACATTTTGGATTTCCCTTCACCTTTTATTTTCTGACAATGGTCACCCAGACAATTAGGGTAAATCTACCCACAGAGAACAGGAAAATATTTCAAAAGGGTTATAACTAGAGATGAGCGAAGTATTCAAAAATTCGATTCGACTGATTCGGCGAATTCGTAGAAAAAATTCGATTCGAGTCGAATATATTCGCTGTGAATTTAACTTAAAAAAGGGTGTTTCTAGGCTTCAGAGAGACTTAATATTAGTGCTGAACACTGTACCTTTAATTTAAATGCCCTTGGAGTCTGCTGGGGAAGAGAAATAATACTGTCAGGCAGTATGACATGCAGATGAGTGCCGTCGATCTTAGAATCACCGCACACTTCACTCATTTGGCCAGTCACGGGGCCAAAACCAGAGTGTGGAGCCACAGTGTGGCGGTGGAGGCAGCAGCAATGGGAGGCCATGCAGCACCCTATGACAAAAATGGAAACCACCAGCAGTGTGAGGAGACCTGAAAGTGGCACATGGCAGAGTGTGGCGATAGAGACAGCAGCAATGGGAGGCCGTACAGGGACCCATGACACACTCTGGACCTGGCAGCAGCATGAGGAGGCGGTACAGGGGCCCATGGCAGATTAGGGGCCTGGCAGCAGCATGAGGAGTCGGTAGGGGGGCCCATGGCAGATTACAGGCCTGGCAGCAGCAATGGGAGGCCGTACAGGGACCCATGACACAATCTGGACCTGGCAGCAGCATGGGGAGGTGGTACAGGGGCCCATGACAGATTACGGGCCTGGCAGCAGCATTTGGAGTCGGTACGGGGGCCCATGACACACTCTGGACCTGGCAGCAGCATGAGGAGGCGGTACAGGGGCGCATGACAGATTACAAGCCTGGCAGCAGCAACTTGGACAGGAGGACGTTCAGTTTCTGCACCGTCTGGTGCGTGCTCGCAAACTGTTGTCTCTTGGAAACGGATTCCAAGAAAGACTGCTGACGGAATCCGTGAAGAGGAGTAGCAGGAGAAGGAGCATCTGAACGAGCGGAATATGCCAACAAGCGACAACAGGGGCCCATGACAGATTACGGGCCTGGCAGCAGCATGAGGAGTCGGTACGGGGGCCCATGGCAGATTAGGGGCCTGGCAGCAGCTATGGGAGGCCCGTAATCTGCCAGCACCCTATCACAAAAAATGGAACCCACCAGCAGTGTGAGGAGACCTGAAAGTGGCACATGGCAGAGTGTGGCGATGGAGACAGCAGCAATGGGAGGCCGTACAGGGACCCATGACACACTCTGGACCTGGCAGCAGCATGAGGAGGCGGTATAGGGGCCCATGGCAGATTAGGGGCCTGGTAGCAGCTATGGGAGGCCCGTAATCTGCCAGCACCCTATGACAAAAAATGGAATACACCAGCAGTGTGAGGAGACCTGAAAGTGGCACATGGCAGAGTGTGGCGATGGAGACAGCAGCAATGGGAGGCCGTACAGGGACCCATGAGAGACTCTGGACTTGGCAGCAGCATGAGGAGGCGGTATAGGGGCCCATGGCAGATTAGGGGCCTGGCAGCAGCTATGGGAGGCCCGTAATCTGCCAGCACCCTATGACAAAAAATGGAACACACCAGCAGTGTGAGGAGACCTGAAAGTGGCACATGTTTGGGGCATGATTCATGGCGGATTTAGTCAGTTGTGTCAGGAACTGGTGGTTTGAAATCCAGACTAATCCACGCCTGATTCATTTTCACAAACGTCAGTCTCTCCACACTTTGGGTGGACAGTCGTGTCCTCCGCGGAGTTGCAATACCTCCTGCCGCACTAAACACGCGCTCCGATGCCACGCTACTGGCCGGGCATGACAGCCTTTCAAGGGCAAATTCAGCTAGTTGGGGCCAAAGGTCAAGTTTCGTTGCCCAGTAGTCAAGGGGATTGTCTACCTCGGTTGGCAGGGTGCTGTCCAAGTAGGCCTAAGCCTGTTGTTTGAGGTCCTGCTCCAGGTCCACCTGATGCTGCTGCTGCTGCTGCTGCTGCGGCTGGTTAGTAGTTTCCTCACTGCGCTGGTGAAGAAAGCTACTCATCATCGACTGCAGACTGAGGCAGCCGCTGCTGGTGGAGCTGCCACTGCTCCTACCACCCCACCCCTCCCCTGCTGCCATGGCAGCGGAACGCGAGCGCACAGGGCCCACAGTGTCTGAGGATGGACGTTGGCGCAGACAGGCAGAGACCAGCTGACTACATAGGTGGTTTTTATAGTACGTTATTTTGGCCTCCCTCTCAGCAGGTGTGAAAAAGGCCACCATTTTTGAACGGTAGCGAGGGTCAAACAAGGTGGACAGCCAAAAGTCATCCCTCTGTCTGATGGTTATTATTCGGCTGTCGCTACGCAAGCAACCGAGCATGCTATGGGCCATTTGTGCCAAGGAATGCGAGGGACTCCCTGCCTCCATCTCCACAGCATACTGCCACGGTGCGTCTGGGTCCTCTGTCTCCTCCTCCTCCTCCTCTACCAGATGCTCCTGCTCCTCCACTCCTGTCCGCTGAGTGGAAAAACCACCCATTTCACTCAATAATTCCTGAGCACCATTGTCCTCCTCTACCTCCTCCTCTTCTTCCTGTCCTGCCCCCACAGGGGTCATGTGGCGTTGAGATCTGTGCGCCACGTCTACCGCACCCTGACCAGCCATTGTTAACAGCATTTGTTCCAGGACGTGCAACAGAGGAATGACGTCGTTCATCCCATAGTCCTGCCGACTCACGAATAGCGTGGCCTCCTCAAAGGGCCTGAGCAAGCGCAGGTGTCACGCATGAGCTGCCAATGGCTGACATCTAAGTTACACAGGGAATACCTTTATCCGCTTTTAACATCAGGAAATCTGTGATGGCCTTTTGCTGTTCGTAAAGGCGGTCTAACATATGTAGGGTTGAATTCCACCGTGTTGCAACGTCACAGCATGAGGAGTCGGTATAGGGGCCCATGGCAGATTAGGGGCCTGGCAGCAGCTATGGGAGGCCCGTAATCTGCCAGCACCCTATGTCAAAAAATTATACACACCAGCAGTGTGTGAGGAGACCTGAAAGTGGCACATGGCAGAGTGTGGCGATGGAGACAGCAGCAATGGGAGGCCGTACAGGGACCCATGACAGACTCTGGACCTGGCAGCAGCATGAGGAGGCGGTATATAGGGGCCTATGGCAGATTAGGGGCCTGGCAGCAGCTATAGGAGGCCCATAATCTGCCAGCACCCTATGTCAAAAACATTCTACACACCAGCAGTGTGAGGAGACCTGAAAGTGGCACATGGCATGAGAGACTCTGGACCTGGCAGCAGCATGAGGAAGCGGTATATAGGGGCCTATGGCAGATTAGGGGCCTGGCAGCAGCTATAGGAGGCCCATAATCTGCCAGCACCCTATGTCAAAAAATTCAACACACCAGCAGTGTGTGAGGAGACCTGAAAGTGGCACATGGCAGAGTGTGGCGATGGAGACAGCAGCAATGGGAGGCCGTACAGGGACCCATGACAGACTCTGGACCTGGCAGCAGCATGAGGAGGCGGTATATAGGGGCCTATGGCAGATTAGGGGCCTGGCAGCAGCTATGGGAGGCCCTTAATCTGCCAGCACCCTATGTCAAAAAATTCTACACACCAGCAGTGTGTGAGGAGACCTGAAAGTGGCACATGGCAGAGTGTGGCGATGGAGACAGCAGCAATGGGAGGCCGTACAGGGACCCATGACAGACTCTGGACCTGGCAGCAGCATGAGGAGGCGGTATATAGGGGCCCATGGCAGATTAGGGGCCTGGCAGCAGCTATAGGAGGCCCATAATCTGCCAGCACCCTATGTCAAAAAATTCAACACACCAGCAGTGTGAGGAGACCTGAAAGTGGCACATGGCAGAGTGTGGCGATGGAGACAGCAGCAATGGGAGGCCGTACAGGGACCCATGACAGACTCTGGACCTGGCAGCAGCATGAGGAGGCGGTATATAGGGGCCTATGGCAGATTAGGGGCCTGGCAGCAGCTATGGGAGGCCCTTAATCTGCCAGCACCCTATGTCAAAAAATTCTACACACCAGCAGTGTGAGGAGACCTGAAAGTGGCACATGGCATGAGAGACTCTGGACCTGGCAGCAGCATGAGGAAGCGGTATATAGGGGCCTATGGCAGATTAGGGGCCTGGCAGCAGCTATAGGAGGCCCATAATCTGCCAGCACCCTATGTCAAAAAATTCAACACACCAGCAGTGTGTGAGGAGACCTGAAAGTGGCACATGGCAGAGTGTGGCGATGGAGACAGCAGCAATGGGAGGCCGTACAGGGACCCATGACAGACTCTGGACCTGGCAGCAGCATGAGGAGGCGGTATATAGGGGCCTATGGCAGATTAGGGGCCTGGCAGCAGCTATGGGAGGCCCTTAATCTGCCAGCACCCTATGTCAAAAAATTCTACACACCAGCAGTGTGTGAGGAGACCTGAAAGTGGCACATGGCAGAGTGTGGCGATGGAGACAGCAGCAATGGGAGGCCGTACAGGGACCCATGACAGACTCTGGACCTGGCAGCAGCATGAGGAGGCGGTATATAGGGGCCCATGGCAGATTAGGGGCCTGGCAGCAGCTATAGGAGGCCCATAATCTGCCAGCACCCTATGTCAAAAAATTCAACACACCAGCAGTGTGAGGAGACCTGAAAGTGGCACATGGCAGAGTGTGGCGATGGAGACAGCAGCAATGGGAGGCCGTACAGGGACCCATGACAGACTCTGGACCTGGCAGCAGCATGAGGAGGCGGTATATAGGGGCCTATGGCAGATTAGGGGCCTGGCAGCAGCTATGGGAGGCCCTTAATCTGCCAGCACCCTATGTCAAAAAATTCTACACACCAGCAGTGTGAGGAGACCTGAAAGTGGCACATGGCATGAGAGACTCTGGACCTGGCAGCAGCATGAGGAAGCGGTATATAGGGGCCTATGGCAGATTAGGGGCCTGGCAGCAGCAATGGGAGGCCCATAATCTGCCAGCACCCTATGTCAAAAAATTCTACACACCAGCAGTGTGTGAGGAGACCTGAAAGTGGCACATGGCAGAGTGTGGCGATGGAGACAGCAGCAATGGGAGGCCGTACAGGGACCCATGACAGACTCTGGACCTGGCAGCAGCATGAGGAGGCGGTATATAGGGGCCTATGGCAGATTAGGGGCCTGGCAGCAGCTATGGGAGGCCCTTAATCTGCCAGCACCCTATGTCAAAAAATTCTACACACCAGCAGTGTGAGGAGACCTGAAAGTGGCACATGGCATGAGAGACTCTGGACCTGGCAGCAGCATGAGGAAGCGGTATATAGGGGCCTATGGAAGATTAGGGGCCTGGCAGCAGCAATGGGAGGCCCATAATCTGCCAGCACCCTATGTCAAAAAATTCTACACACCAGCAGTGTGAGGAGACCTGAAAGTGGCACATGGCAGAGTGTGGCGATGGAGACAGCAGCAATGGGAGGCCGTACAGGGACCCATGACAGACTCTGGACCTGGCAGCAGCATGAGGAGGCGGTATATAGGGGCCTATGGCAGATTAGGGGCCTGGCAGCAGCAATGGGAGGCCCGTAATCTGCCAGCACCCTATGTCAAAAAATTCTACACACCAGCAGTGTGTGAGGAGACCTGAAAGTGGCACATGGCAGAGTGTGGCGATGGAGACAGCAGCAATGGGAGGCCGTACAGGGACCCATGAGAGACTCTGGACCTGGCAGCAGCATGAGGAGGCGGTATATAGGGGCCTATGGCAGATTAGGGGCCTGGCAGCAGCTATGGGAGGCCCTTAATCTGCCAGCACCCTATGTCAAAAAATTCTACACACCAGCAGTGTGAGGAGACCTGAAAGTGGCACATGGCATGAGAGACTCTGGACCTGGCAGCAGCATGAGGAAGCGGTATATAGGGGCCTATGGCAGATTAGGGGCCTGGCAGCAGCAATGGGAGGCCCATAATCTGCCAGCACCCTATGTCAAAAAATTCTACACACCAGCAGTGTGTGAGGAGACCTGAAAGTGGCACATGGCAGAGTGTGGCGATGGAGACAGCAGCAATGGGAGGCCGTACAGGGACCCATGAGAGACTCTGGACCTGGCAGCAGCATGAGGAAGCGGTATATAGGGGCCTATGGCAGATTAGGGGCCTGGCAGCAACTATAGGAGGCCCATAATCTGCCAGCACCCTATGTCAAAAAATTCTACACACCAGCAGTGTGTGAGGAGACCTGAAAGTGGCACATGGCAGAGTGTGGCGATGGAGACAGCAGCAATGGGAGGCCGTACAGGGACCCATGAGAGACTCTGGACCTGGCAGCAGCATGAGGAAGCGGTATATAGGGGCCTATGGCAGATTAGGGGCCTGGCAGCAGCTATGGGAGGCCCATAATCTGCCAGCACCCTATGTCAAAAAATTCAACACACCAGCAGTGTGAGGAGACCTGAAAGTGGCACATGGCATGAGACACTGTGGACCTGGCAGCAGCATGAGGAGGCGGTATATAGGGGCCCATGGCAGATTAGGGGCCTGGCAGCAGCTATGGGAGGCCCATAATCTGCCAGCACCCTATGTCAAAAAATTCTACACACCAGCAGTGTGTGAGGAGACCTGAAAGTGGCACATGGCAGAGTGTGGCGATGGAGACAGCAGCAATGGGAGGCCGTACAGGGACCCATGAGAGACTCTGGACCTGGCAGCAGCATGAGGAAGCGGTATATAGGGGCCTATGGCAGATTAGGGGCCTGGCAGCAGCTATAGGAGGCCCATAATCTGCCAGCACCCTATGTCAAAAAAATCTACACACCAGCAGTGTGTGAGGAGACCTCAAAGTGGCACATGTTTGAGGCATGATTCATGGCGGATTTAGTCAGTTGTGTCAGGAACTGGTGGTTTGAAATCCAGACTAATCCACGCCTGATTCATTTTCACAAACGTCAGTCTCTCCACACTTTGGGTGGACAGTCGTGTCCTCCGCGGAGTTACAATACCTCCTGCCGCACTAAACACGCGCTCCGATGCCACGCTACTGGCTGGGCATGACAGCCTTTCAAGGGCAAATTCAGCTAGTTGGGGCCAAAGGTCAAGTTTCGTTGCCCAGTAGTCAAGGGGATTGTCTACCTCGGTTGGCAGGGTGCTGTCCAATTAGGCCCAAGCCTGTTGTTTGAGGTCCTGCTCCAGGTCCACCTGATGCTGCTGCTGCTGCTGCGGCTGGTTAGTAGTTTCCTCACTGCGCTGGTGAAGAAAGCTACTCATCATCGACTGCAGACTGAGGCAGCTGCTGCTGGTGGAGCTGCCACTGCTCCTACCACCCCACCCCTCCCCTGCTGCCATGGCAGCGGAACGCGAGCGCACAGGGCCCACAGTGTCTGAGGATGGACGTTGGCGCACAAAGGCAGAGACCAACTGACTACATAGGTGGTTTTTATAGTACGTTATTTTGGCCTCCCTCTCAGCAGGTGTGAAAAAGGCCACCATTTTGGAACGGTAGCGAGGGTCCAACAAGGTGGACAGCCAAAAGTCATCCCTCTGTCTGATGGTTATTATTCGGCTGTCGCTACGCAAGCAACCGAGCATGCTATGGGCCATTTGTGCCAAGGAATGCGAGGGACTCCCTGCCTCCATCTCCACAGCATACTGCCACGGTGCGTCTGGGTCCTCTGTCTCCTCCTCCTCCTCCTCTACCAGATGCTCCTGCTCCTCCACTCCTGTCCGCTGAGTGGAAAAACCACCCATTTCACTCAATAATTCCTGAGCACAAATGTCCTCCTCTACCTCCTCCTCTTCTTCCTGTCCTGCCCCCACAGGGGTCATGTGGCGTTGAGATCTGTGCGCCACGTCTACCGCACCCTGACCAGCCATTGTTAACAGCATTTGTTCAAGGACGTGCAACAGAGGAATGACGTCGTTCATCCCATAGTCCTGCCGACTCACGAATAGCGTGGCCTCCTCAAAGGGCCTGAGCAAGCGGCAGGTGTCACGCATGAGCTGCCAATGGCTGACATCTAAGTTACACAGGGGAGTACCTTTATCCGCTTGTAACATCAGGAAATCGGTGATGGCCTTTCGCTGTTCGTAAAGGCGGTCTAACATGTGTAGTGTTGAATTCCACCTTGTTGCAACGTCGCAGATCAGGCGATGCTGTGGAATTCCGTTCTGCCGCTGCAGCTCAAGGAGGGTGTGCTTTGCGGTGTAGGAATGGCTGAAATGCATGCAAAGTTTACGTGACATTTTAAGGATGTCTTGCAGTGGGATGGTGGATTTTAAGAACCGCTTGACAACCAGATTGAACACGTGAGCCATGCATGGCGCATGGCACAACCTTCCTTGACGCAGAGCAGACACCATGTTCTTTCCGTTGTCGGTCAACATGGTTCCGATTTTCAGTTTGCGCGGAGACAGCCATCTGTCGATTTCTCTGTTCATTACACTCAGAAGTTCCTCCCCTGTGTGACTACGTTCGCCAAGGCATACCAGGTGCAGAACAGCGTGACACCGTTGCGCCCTGCACATGTGATATGCCGGTCGGGTAATGGGACTTGGCACGGGGGTGGCGGCTGAGGACACGGCGGAAGAAGAGGTGGTAGAGGCGGACATCTTTGCCGGACCAAGGACGTGCAAACGTGGAGGCAAAAGCGGCGTGACCTGTCCAAGTTGCTGGTGCGGCTGTGACGGCACCACGTTCACCCAGTGGGCCGTAAATGACATGTACTGTCCCTGACCGTAGTTACAGCTCCACACGTCGGCGCTGCCGTGCACTTTGGCAGAGACCGACATGCTCAAAGACTGGCCCACCATGTCTTCTACATGTGAATGCAGGGCTGGCACTGCCTTTTTGGCGAAGAAATGACGGCTTGGCACTCTCCACCGCGGCGCGGCACAAGCCATCATTTCTCTGAAAGGTGCTGAGTCCACCACTTGGAAAGGGAGGGACTGCAGCACCAGCAACTTGGACAGGAGGACGTTCAGCTTTTGCACCGTCGGGTGCGTGCTCGCAAACTGTTGTCTCTTGGAAACGGATTCCAAGAAAGACTGCTGACGGAATCCGTGAAGAGGAGTAGCAGGAGAAGGAGCATCTGAATGAGCGGAAGATGCCAACGAGAGACAACTCCCCTCAGCAGAGGTGTTGGAGCCTTGACTGGCTGATGGAGGGCGATTGACGTCGGGTGACGGAGCAAGTAACGGAGCGGGTGATGGAGCGGGGGCTGGGGCGGGCAGAACCGCCGTATCTTTATCACGGTTTTCCCAGGCCACCAAATGGCGACGCTGCATATGCTGCCGCAACGCTGTAGTCCCAACATGGGCCCCCTGGCCACGCTTGACTTTCTGGCCACATAGTCGACATACGGCTACGTTTACTTCCTCGGGCGGCTTGACGAAAAATTGCCACACCGCCGAGTAGGAAACTTTGCCCCCGATACTCCTCACTGGCTGACTGCTGCTTCCTCCGTGCACACCGGCACCACTACTGGCCGTGGTGGTAGGCTGCAGTGGAGCTGGTGCTCTACTCCGTGGCCGTTTGGCTCCACTGACACTGCTGCGACCCTGCTGCTGTCTCCTGGGCAACCCACCGACTGTTTTGCTCGCTGCCAAGCTGCCACCCTCTTCTCCTGATGATGCGGAAGAAATTGCCTGATGACGACGAGGCTGCCAAGTGCGATCAACCTCCTCATCATCAAGTAGGGTCTCCGCCTCACTACTAGCCCCCTCGGCTGCGTCTGGGTCAGGAGACAGACCTGTCTCTAGACCGGCTACCGAGCCACTCTCCTCGCCACTACTTCTTCGCCTGGCTGCTGAAAAGGCGGATGTCTCCCCCCGTTCCTGACCGCCCTCTGTTAGCTCTTCCTCACTGTACAGTGGGGCTGAGCCCACAGCATGCGATACTTCGCTTGGTGAGGGAACACCAAAGGACAGGGGCAGGTAGAGGACACGTGATTTCAGTGGGCTTGGTCCCGGGCCATGCCAACTAACGGTTGTGTCTGACGTACCCACCGACCGTTGGCTGTAGGTGTCAGAGGTGACCTGGGAAGAGGAAGACGACCGAGCAAACCAATCGACGACGGCAGGGTTGTCGGTGGAGACACGACCGCTGGATGACACCGGGAGCACTGGCCTCTGGCTGCGAATAGTGCTGCCTCGACCCCTTCCTCTGCTGCCACGTCTGCTCGCTCCTAAAACATTGCCTCCTCTGCCACTCCTCTGCATGTTGTCTGACATACTCTTTAATTAAATGATTATGTGTCCCTGAGTAACAATTCTGTGTCCCTGAGTAACAATTCTGTGTCTGTGCGAGTAACAATTCTGTGGCCCTAAGTAACAGTTCTGTGGCCCTCAGTAACAATTCTGTGTCCCTGATTAACGTTTCTGTGGCCCCAAGTAACAGTTCTGTGGCCCTCAGTAACAATTCTGTGTCTGTGCGAGTAACAATTCTGTGTCTGTGCGAGAAACAATTCTGTGGCCCTAAGTAAAGTTTCTGTGGCCCTAAGTAACAATTCTCTGGCACTCAGTAACAATTCTGTCTGTCCCTGAGTAACAATTCTCTGGCACTCAGTAACAATTCTGTCTGTCCCTGAGTAAAAATTCTGTGGCCCTAAGTAAAGTTTCTGGGGCCCTGAGTAACAATTATCTGGCACTCCGTAACAATTCTGTCTGTCCCTGAGTAACAATTCTCTGGCACTCAGTAACAATTCTGTCTGTCCCTGAGTAAAAATTCTCTGGCCCTAAGTAAAGTTTCTGTGGCCCTGAGTAACAATTCTCTGGCACTCCGTAACAATTCTGTCTGTCCCTGAGTAACAATTCTCTGGCACTCAGTAACAATTCTGTCTGTCCCTGAGTAAAAATTCTGTGGCCCTAATTAAAGTTTCTGTGGCCCTAAGTAACAATTCTCTGGCACTCAGTAACAATTCTGTCTGTCCCTGAGTAACAATTCTCTGGCACTCCGTAACAATTCTGTCTGTCCCTGAGTAACAATTCTCTGGCACTCAGTAACAATTCTGTCTGTCCCTGAGTAAAAATTCTGTGGCCCTAATTAAAGTTTCTGTGGCCCTAAGTAACAATTCTCTGGCACTCAGTAACAATTCTGTCTGTCCCTGAGTAACAATTCTCTGGCACTCCGTAACAATTCTGTCTGTCCCTGAGTAACAATTCTCTGGCACTCAGTAACAATTCTGTCTGTCCCTGAGTAAAAATTCTGTGGCCCTAAGTAAAGTTTCTGTGGCCCTGAGTAACAATTCTCTGGCACTCCGTAACAATTCTGTCTGTCCCTGAGTAACAATTCTCTGGCACTCCGTAACAATTCTGTCTGTCCCTGAGTAAAAATTCTGTGGCCCTAATTAAAGTTTCTGTGGCCCTAAGTAACAATTCTCTGGCACTCAGTAACAATTCTGTCTGTCCCTGAGTAACAATTCTCTGGCACTCGGTAACAATTCTGTCTGTCCCTGAGTAACAATTCTCTGGCACTCAGTAACAATTCTGTCTGTCCCTGAGTAAAAATTCTGTGGCCCTAATTAAAGTTTCTGTGGCCCTAAGTAACAATTCTCTGGCACTCAGTAACAATTCTGTCTGTCCCTGAGTAACAATTCTCTGGCACTCCGTAACAATTCTGTCTGTCCCTGAGTAACAATTCTCTGGCACTCAGTAACAATTCTGTCTGTCCCTGAGTAAAAATTCTGTGGCCCTAATTCAAGTTTCTGTGGCCCTAAGTAACAATTCTCTGGCACTCAGTAACAATTCTGTCTGTCCCTGAGTAACAATTCTCTGGCACTCAGTAACAATTCTGTCTGTCCCTGAGTAAAAATTCTGTGGCCCTAAGTAAAGTTTCTGGGGCCCTGAGTAACAATTATCTGGCACTCAGTAACAATTCTGTCTGTCCCTGAGTAACAATTCTCTGGCACTCAGTAACAATTCTGTCTGTCCCTGAGTAACAATTCTCTGGCACTCAGTAACAATTCTGTCTGTCCCTGAGTAAAAATTCTGTGGCCCTAAGTAAAGTTTCTGGGGCCCTGAGTAACAATTATCTGGCACTCCGTAACAATTCTGTCTGTCCCTGAGTAACAATTCTCTGGCACTCAGTAACAATTCTGTCTGTCCCTGAGTAAAAATTCTCTGGCCCTAAGTAAAGTTTCTGTGGCCCTGAGTAACAATTCTCTGGCACTCCGTAACAATTCTGTCTGTCCCTGAGTAACAATTCTCTGGCACTCAGTAACAATTCTGTCTGTCCCTGAGTAAAAATTCTGTGGCCCTAATTAAAGTTTCTGTGGCCCTAAGTAACAATTCTCTGGCACTCAGTAACAATTCTGTCTGTCCCTGAGTAACAATTCTCTGGCACTCCGTAACAATTCTGTCTGTCCCTGAGTAACAATTCTCTGGCACTCAGTAACAATTCTGTCTGTCCCTGAGTAAAAATTCTGTGGCCCTAATTAAAGTTTCTGTGGCCCTAAGTAACAATTCTCTGGCACTCAGTAACAATTCTGTCTGTCCCTGAGTAACAATTCTCTGGCACTCCGTAACAATTCTGTCTGTCCCTGAGTAACAATTCTCTGGCACTCAGTAACAATTCTGTCTGTCCCTGAGTAAAAATTCTGTGGCCCTAAGTAAAGTTTCTGTGGCCCTGAGTAACAATTCTCTGGCACTCCGTAACAATTCTGTCTGTCCCTGAGTAACAATTCTCTGGCACTCCGTAACAATTCTGTCTGTCCCTGAGTAAAAATTCTGTGGCCCTAATTAAAGTTTCTGTGGCCCTAAGTAACAATTCTCTGGCACTCAGTAACAATTCTGTCTGTCCCTGAGTAACAATTCTCTGGCACTCCGTAACAATTCTGTCTGTCCCTGAGTAACAATTCTCTGGCACTCAGTAACAATTCTGTCTGTCCCTGAGTAAAAATTCTGTGGCCCTAATTAAAGTTTCTGTGGCCCTAAGTAACAATTCTCTGGCACTCAGTAACAATTCTGTCTGTCCCTGAGTAACAATTCTCTGGCACTCCGTAACAATTCTGTCTGTCCCTGAGTAACAATTCTCTGGCACTCAGTAACAATTCTGTCTGTCCCTGAGTAAAAATTCTGTGGCCCTAATTAAAGTTTCTGTGGCCCTAAGTAACAATTCTCTGGCACTCAGTAACAATTCTGTCTGTCCCTGAGTAACAATTCTCTGGCACTCAGTAACAATTCTGTCTGTCCCTGAGTAAAAATTCTGTGGCCCTAAGTAAAGTTTCTGGGGCCCTGAGTAACAATTATCTGGCACTCAGTAACAATTCTGTCTGTCCCTGAGTAACAATTCTCTGGCACTCAGTAACAATTCTGTCTGTCCCTGAGTAACAATTCTCTGGCACTCAGTAACAATTCTGTCTGTCCCTGAGTAAAAATTCTGTGGCCCTAAGTAAAGTTTCTGTGGCCCTGAGTAACAATTCTCTGGCACTCCGTAACAATTCTGTCTGTCCCTGAGTAACAATTCTCTGGCACTCAGTAACAATTCTGTCTGTCCCTGAGTAAAAATTCTGTGGCCCTAATTAAAGTTTCTGTGGCCCTAAGTAACAATTCTCTGGCACTCAGTAACAATTCTGTCTGTCCCTGAGTAACAATTCTCTGGCACTCGGTAACAATTCTGTCTGTCCCTGAGTAACAATTCTCTGGCACTCAGTAACAATTCTGTCTGTCCCTGAGTAAAAATTCTGTGGGCCTAATTAAAGTTTCTGTGGCCCTAAGTAACAATTCTCTGGCACTCAGTAACAATTCTCTCTGTCCCTGAGTAACAATTCTCTGGCACTCAGTAACAATTCTGTCTGTCCCTGAGTAAAAATTCTGTGGCCCTAATTAAAGTTTCTGTGGCCCTAAGTAACAATTCTCTGGCACTCAGTAACAATTCTGTCTGTCCCTGAGTAACAATTCTCTGGCACTCGGTAACAATTCTGTCTGTCCCTGAGTAACAATTCTCTGGCACTCAGTAACAATTCTGTCTGTCCCTGAGTAAAAATTCTGTGGCCCTAATTAAAGTTTCTGTGGCCCTAAGTAACAATTCTCTGGCACTCATTAACAATTCTGTCTGTCCCTGAGTAACAATTCTCTGGCACTCGGTAACAATTCTGTCTGTCCCTGAGTAACAATTCTCTGGCACTCAGTAACAATTCTGTCTGTCCCTGAGTAAAAATTCTGTGGCCCTAATTAAAGTTTCTGTGGCCCTAAGTAACAATTCTCTGGCACTCAGTAACAATTCTG
Organism: Staurois parvus; assembly: GCF_062004578.1. Taxonomy (NCBI): domain Eukaryota; kingdom Metazoa; phylum Chordata; class Amphibia; order Anura; family Ranidae; genus Staurois; species Staurois parvus. The sequence continues at coordinate 4,730,415 of NW_028317994.1, read as the reverse complement.
TCTGTCCCTGAGTAACAATTCTCTGGCACTCCGTAACAATTCTGTCTGTCCCTGAGTAACAATTCTCTGGCACTCCGTAACAATTCTGTCTGTCCCTGAGTATGAATTCTGTGGCCCTAACTAGCGTTTCTTTGTCCCTAAGTAACAGTTCTGTGGCCCTCAGTAACAGTTCTGTGTCTGTGCGAGTAACAATTCTGTGTCTGTGCGAGTAACAATTCTGTGGCCCTAAGTAACAGTTCTGTGGCCTTCAGTAACAATTCTGTGTCTGTGCGAGTAACAATTCTGTGTCTGTGCGAGTAACAATTCTGTGGCCCTAAGTAAAGTTTCTGTGGCCCTAAGTAACAATTCTCTGGCACTCAGTAACAATTCTGTCTGTCCCTGAGTAACAATTCTCTGGCACTCAGTAACAATTCTGTCTGTCCCTGAGTAAAAATTCTGTGGCCCTAAGTAAAGTTTCTGTGGCCCTGAGTAACAATTCTCTGGCACTCAGTAACAATTCTGTCTGTCCCTGAGTAACAATTCTCTGGCACTGAGTAACAATTCTGTCTGTCCCTGAGTAAAAATTCTGTGGCCCTAATTAAAGTTTCTGTGGCCCTAAGTAACAATTCTCTGGCACTCAGTAACAATTCTGTCTGTCCCTGAGTAACAATTCTCTGGCACTCAGTAACAATTCTGTCTGTCCCTGAGTAACAATTCTGTGGCCCTAATAACGTTTCTGTGGCCCTAAGTAACAATTCTCTGGCACTGAGTAACAATTCTGTCTGTCCCTGATTATGAATTCTGTGGCCCTAACTAGCGTTTCTTTGTCCCTAAATAACGATTCTGTGGCCCTCATTAACAAGTCTGTGTCCCTGAGTAATGGTTCTCTGTCCCTAAGTAACTTTTCTCTGTCCCCAATTATCGTTTCTGTGGCCCTAACTCTGTCCCTGTCCCTAGTACAGAGCGGTCTGCCTCTGTTCAATAACTGCAGGCAAATGAAGAATTCCAAAATGGCCGCTATTTATAGCTCGACCATTACACAGTGCTGGCTGGCTGGCTGCTGATAGGCTGATGCGATCACATGTAGTTGAGGCATGCATTATGGGTCAGCGCGCCTTGTCTGCGCGCCTTCCCAGACATCCCCGCTCCGTCGCCGCACATGTCAGCCGCCATTTTCTGAAAAATTTCGATTCGCGCGTCCGAATTAGGCTATTTTTCGGATTCGGCACGAATCGAAATTTTTCAGATATTCGACTCGAATTCCACTTCGGATACTTCGATTCGCTCATCTCTAGTTATAACCCTTCTTCACTTTATAAAAAAAAAATTAATAAATAAAGTATTCATGTTATGGCTAAATATACACAGATATATATATATATATATATATATATATATATATATATATATATATACATATATATATATATATAGAGAGAGAGAGAGAGAGAGGTAGGGCAGTGGTATCATGCTCTCCACCTCATCCAATCAAAGCAAAGCATTCTATGAATGGGGCCCAAGCTGAGAGGCCAACCACCTGTGTTCAGAATGCAACAGGGCAGCAACCCAGCATGACACCAGGAAGCAAGTGGAGATCACTTGAGTGTCTACTTCACTGATTTACAGCCTCCCGGGTCATCTGCCAGGTATGATATAGGTACTTTGGCCCACATTTTATTATAGTAGTATAACATATGCACACCTCAAATTCCTCTTTCAAGGCTATGACCACCTTTTGCAACAAAATACCAATTGTGTACATAGTAATTCCTGAAAAATTATGAATTTATACTTTTTTTGCATTGGAGCCTGGAAAGCATTGCAACCATGATCAGTAGCTCACAGGCGCAATTGCTTGGCTCAGACAGACTATTCCCTCAGCTAATTGCCTGTACTAAGGTACAGAACATCAATTACAGTGCTGAAAGAACTGACATGCAGTGTGGTAACATCACTGCATGTGTGCTCCATTGAGAACTATGAACCCCTCGGCTGAGGTGGCTGATGTGACTTCGGAGTCCAACAGTATATACGAGGGGTGTTAAAGTCAAACCAGGACTTTTGAGTTTATATAATAAAAGAGCAAATTTCAAGGAGTGGAATCCACATTTATTTTTTTACATACTCCCCTGCTACATTTACACACTTGCTACATTTAAACACTTATCCCACCATTTAACTAATGCCTTGAAAGGTTTGTCAGTATGCCTGAACCAACCTAGGACAGCCTACTTCACTTCATCATCAGTGCTTAAATGCTGACCACCAATCCCTCTCTTACTTGGAGCAAGGTCCGGGCTGTAAGGGGGATGTGGCAATACCTCCCAGTCGAGTTGCTATAATATGAACGTAGTGAATGTAGTGAACGTAGTGCGGTGAACAGTATGAGCTTGTGCGCTGTCATGGAGAAACAGGACACCCTTAATGAGGTGCAATTTGATGATGGGTTATGCATCAATTATCCAGGATCAGGCATCCATGCACTGAATGTTCACATGGATGACTGCTGTGGGCTGGGATCAACCACGGCCAGGATCATCACTGACAGACGTATGGCCATCTTTGAAATGTGTACACCATTATCATCACACACTGTTCCATGCATGCACTAACACTATTGTATGCCATCTTGAATAATTGCCTATGGACTGGTGCAACATGTACACTACCTATCAGTAATAGGACACGCTTACGCATTATTACTGCATGTAGCACTGCCACGCTAGCATTCCTTTTTTATACCTGTAGAATTAAAAGTCCTTGTTTTACTTGAATGCCCTTCGTAACTTGGAGAGGTAACAAAGGGCTGTGGCAAAAAAAAAAAATCCTCCCTACTGATAACAACAGGGCCAAACATGCCCACCCTCTCAACTTTGTCAAGTCTTATCTGTCTCTATTGTACTGGGCGTGTTCCAATGCTCCACTTCCTCCTCCAGGGATTCATATTCTGCCTCTATTTTGGGGACCCTGAATCTGTCCACCACTGTCACTCCCCACTGGCTCACCTGTTAGTTTAGTGGTACTCTGGCTCCTTCCAAGCATTGATCACAGGGCGATAGGTGGCTTGTTTGGAGTACCTCCTTACTCTGGAATTTCATTCCTGCAGGACAGCACCACAGTTCCACTGTGATAGACCCAATGGTTGTGTCTAGCAGTTATCATGGGTCTCCTACCCCAACCGTGGGTGACCTCCCATAAACCAGCCCTGACCTGGCTCCCTTGGCTGGTTCCTTTCTGCTGCATAGCACCAGCACCACTGTGCTCTTTGCACTGTATGCCAGCTGACCGGGATGGCTCTACCACTATTGAGCAGAATCCAGTGAGCGTGTTTACTCTCAGCTGAATACTGGTAGGTAGCTCCATGAGAAGCTCTCCACAGTGCCTGCATCTTGCCAGTGCTCTCACCACAGAAGTTGGTATCCTGAATCTTGCACGAATCAGGCACAGCAGCTTTGATCCACTGATCATGCCTAGTGAAAATCCCCTTAAGTGGAATAACCAGGCACCGGTATTCACCATCTGATCACTCATCTCTCTGGCAATCATTTCTTCTCAATAGCTATCCTTGTTCTGCATCCAAAGAAACTAATGTGTACAGCCATCTTGCTACTCTAACACACAGGCAGGGTGTACTGGCTTTTCTGCTACCTGCAGCACAATCTTGCCCAGAGACTCACTAGCGCCAGCCTTCTCCACTGTATAGGAGTACCTTCCCATGCCAGCATTATTTCTTGCTTCACCACAAGAAAATTCACTTTATCTGATAGAAACACTCTTGTGTAAGGAGTAGCAGATTTTTCCCCACTAGGAGTACATTGGGTGCACTACAATCTTCCAGCTCATAAGCCAGCCACAAATGGTTTGAATCTCGGCCAAATCAGCAGGGACCAGCTGATATTTGATCCATGTATGGGCAAACGATTGTACTAAAGTCAATCCATAGTACCAACATTATGTAGGTGGACTTTATTGGTACACAAGAATTCTGCATAGTAGAATAAAACTCACAATATTTAATAAAGAAATATACAGATAAAAAGCATCAATAAGACAATCTTTTTAAAATATTGCAAAAGTGGTCTTCCATATATATATATATATATATATATAAAAACACAAACACACACACATATATATATATATATATATATATATATATATATATATATATATACTGTATATATATATGTATATGAGATTTATAGCTGAATAAGGGGGATGTAGATATGCAAATGAAATACCAATTTTTGCAATGTTTTATAGCAGAACTGAAGTTTCACTTTAAGAAACAACAATCAGGCAGCCTTTTATTGCCAAAGAGACATGCACTCTTCTCTCTCGTCTCTTCTGCAATAACTTATCCCTACCTGTCTTCTCCTGGGTTTTAAACAGAGCTGCACATGCACAGCTCAGCTTACAGTGCTACGCTGGTGTCTGAGTCCCTGGATGACTAGCTCCTGCGCATGGCAGGGGTGACTTCTTCCTCCGCTGGCCAATGAAGTGGCCCAATGACCAGCACTCAGAAGAAAATGACAATGCCAGCAAAGGACCCTTGGATAGATATTATTTACCCTTTAGTTCTGCATTAAATACATTGTCACATTGATGATTTTTATCTTTGTCTAATAAATATTGAGATTTTTATTCTATTGTTATGTGAAATCCGTAGGTACCCTTTAAAGTGGTTGTAAACCTCAGACATGAAATTTGAACAAAGCATATCCCACAGTGTGTACTGCTACGTTGTTCTTCTGTTATCAGCATGAATCACTTCTGACAAGTTTTCCTGACACCAAGAGAAAAAAGGTGACAGGTGAGTAGGGAACTTCAGCAGAGTGACAGCCTCAGCTCTGTTTCTGTGTGCTGTGTGAAGGGGTGTGTGTCTCTTCCTTCCAATCAGTGGCATCGCTATGGGGATGTTGGGGGTGTGGACCATATCCAGGTGAAACCCGTTAGAGGAGTGACACCCTTCCTAGGGTGGCAACAGGCTACAGGACTTTTTTCAGCTAGAAAGTAGCAGAACGGAGTTCGGCCACCTCCGGCACTAGCCCTGTGTTTTCCTCAGGCTCTCACTGTCTGCTGTAATTTCTAAACACAGAAGCCCACATTCTGCATTTAGAAGTAACAGCACAGCTCTCTGGGCACAGAGGCTGCACTGTATCCTACCCTCCCAGCTGACTCTGAGCTGGTGTGATGTCGGGAGTGCTGGGTGCCTGGTGCGATGGGCAGTAATCCATCCAGGTCTGTTGCTGGGCTGCCCACTGAGATTGCCAGCACCCACAACATCTTCCCTGTGCCATTCCTATCCAGGAAGATCCCATAATATCACTTGCTGCATGCAATTGTTGCCACCTGACCCACAGCATTCTCTCTTTCACCCCCTTCTTTCTCAACCCCAGGGGCGGACTGACCATTTGGAAACACGGGTGGACTGACCATTTGGAAACTCGAGCACTGCCCGAGGGCCCGGGGTCTGTAGGGGGACCCATGAGATGCCCCTGGTACTTTTTTCATAGACTTTTTTGAGGCAAGGACACAGGGGCCCCATGATCCCCTATTGCCCGGGGGCCCCATGAGTTGTCAGTCCGCTCCTGCTCACACCCCTCTCTCACCCCCTTATCTCTCTCACTTCCTCTCTCACCACCCCTCTCTCCCCCTCATCTCTCTCTCACAGCCCTCTCTTACCCCCTCTCTCTCTCACCACCCTTCTCTCTCTCTCACCCCTCCTCTCTTTTTCATCCTTCCCTCTCTCTCTCACCCCCTTCTCTCTTACCCTGCTCTCTCTCACCCCCTTCTCTCTCACCCCCTTCTCTCTCTCACTCCTCTCTATCTCACCTCCCTCTCGCTCTCACCCCCCTTCCCTCTCTCAACCCCCTCTCACCCCAGCTCTTTCCCTCCTCCCTCTCCCTGCTTCCATTTCTTTCCCTTTCCATCTCCCCATCTCTCTTTCTCCTTCCTATTTGTATCTCTCCTTCCTCTCCCCCCACCCCCTTCTGTCTCTATCCCTCTATCCCCTTTTTGTTTCTAATAAGAGTTTCTGTCATAGGTTAGTTACTTAGAAAAAAATGTGCTGTCAGAAGATTTTCCATGTTTTCTCAGTGTAACAAAAATGTTGTGGGGGTTTGCAACCCTGTGAGGAACGAGCTGAGTGGGAGCCGAAGAGCCACACAAGGCATTTAACCCCTCAACCATTGGGCATTATTACTGTACTATATAAGCAGCATGACCTACCTAGAGCCCCTGAAATACCCACTCAATTTTTGCCACAGTGCACGCCACATTGCATTGCATTGCATTGGTATTAGGACCCAAATTGTGATCTTGCACACAGGCCCACTTCTTTCATAAAACACCCCTGGTTATGTAGTAAAGATGGCTGATGTGCACTGTGGCAAGCTAGCGGGAGGGGGGTGATGGGAGCACTGTGGTAAGCTAGTATGGGGGTGGGGGTGCCCCCTCCTTTCACCACACCAGGTGACAGTAACCCTAGTGACGCCACTGCTTCCAATCTGCTATTAGAATTCTTCTGCAGAACTCTGCAGAGTGCAATCTCAGCTCTCCTCCCCTTTTGTCTGAACTCTCAAACAAGCTTTAAAATTCAGCACTTTGAATGGATGTAGTGAAGAGAAAACTGCAGATAGACAGGTATCACCTGAGGCCAGTCCCTTCACTGGGCATATGTAAGGGTTTACAACCATTTTAACTGCTAACTGAAAGATGGATACAGCATGGTCATTCAGTTCTGGGAAGGTGTCAATAGACATCCTCCCACAACCCTGCTACTGTGCGCCTCCTGCAGCACGTATTGGGTGGACTCTGTGACTGCGGTGTCCTTTGCACAGCTGATCACAGATTAGGGTAAAGGACCAATCACAGCAGTCCTTTACCATTTGATCTAATTACAGCTGATCCCATGTAGATAGATTGCTAGTTATCAGAAATCCTTTCCACCCACGCTATGTCTGTGGAAGGAAAGGAGAGCTGTTAACCGGCAAGGCTGTCAGGACATCTTTTTCACTGATAATCAGAGCACTGATTATCAGTGCCCTGATTATTAGTGCAGCCCCATCAGTGTCAATCAGTGCCCATCAGTGCAGCTTATCAGTCCCCATCAGTGCAGTCTATCAGTGTCCATTAGTGCTGCCCATCAGTGCTACCTATCAGTGTCTATCAGTGCCACCTATCAGTGCCCATCAGTGCCTCCGCATTGATGCCGCCTCATCAGTCCCTGTTAGTGTCAACTTATCAGTACCCATCAGTACAGCCTATCAGTGTCCCCTCATCAGTGCAGACTATTAGTGCCCACCAGTGCAGCCTCATTAGCGCACATCAAGAAGAAAAATTACTTATTTGCTAAATTTTATAACAGGAAGTAAGAAACTATTTTTTTGTCAACATTTTGTTTAGCAAAAACTGTAAAACCAAGTGGTAATTAAATACCACCAAAGGAAAGCTCTTTTTTTACTCAAGAAATTATTAAAAATGAATATGAGTGCATGACCACACAGTTGCCATTCAAAGTGCAACAGTGCTGTAAGCTGAAAATTGGCCTGGACAGGAAGGGGGTAAAAATGCCTGGTAGGCAAATGGTTAAATGCCTGCTAGGCAAGTGGCTAAAATCCTGGTTCCTTAATATTTTTTTGGATGTGGTACTCCCATTTTACTGATACCTCACCCATCCATCTCATTGATTTTGCAGAGTATGAGATTACTTGGTGGAAACTAAAATGAGATCAGCAATTTATGATTGTAAATTATGATCACATCCTATCAGTTGAAATCCACTTCTTGTCCCATGTGTGGCATATCAATGAAATGGGTTGTCGATTATAGATCAAAAATCAATATCCAAAGAAACCCATCATGTATCGACATATAAAAATCAAGTACGCCGTGACGTCACGCCGCCGGAGCCACGTGAGGGCCCAGCGGCCATCTTGCTTATGGACGGTTAGTCCATTTTACCTGCACTTTATCTCTTTTATGTCATTTTAAGAATTTGCAAATTCCATTATCTAATAAAATTCGGTTTTATCCCCTACTACACTATGAACACTTCTTATGTCTCCCCATGTGGAGCAATTCATTTTTAGAGCCCACCTGATCCACCACAGTATCCAGAGGAGGGAGTCCCTGTCCCACAGGCTTCTACATCCACCCATCCCTAAAGGAGACCTCTGGCTGACTGGATCCTTTACTACCCAAGAGCTCCTGAGACACCACCATTATACAGAGGGAGTATTATCCTTGGCTTGGCTACATCCAATTCCTAAAGGGGACCTCCACTGTCTGATTTAATGCGTATAAACATTACGCATCTGATGAGTGTGTATTCTTACCCCACTGTTCTGGAGCACCATCACTGAAGTGCTATTGCACTGATATCTGCACAGATTGTCACTTGTGGATTATTACTGCTTTCAGCGGGAGTTCATCATATGTTCATTTATTTGGACTTTTTTTATTATTATTATTATTTTTATCATACATTCATTTAGCACTACACTTACTTTTTTGATTGTTATTGAGGTTTTTATATTGGTTACCTTTATAGTGCTACAGCTGCTACCTATAGAGAGCTCACTTCTCTTTTATTATTATTTTATTTACTTCAGGCATTGTCAATTTACATATATATTGTACATTCACATCAGTCCCTAACCCTCAAGTGGCATATAATCTAAGCTCCCTAACTCACATTCATACATACTAGGGCTAATTTAGACAGGATCCAATTAACCTACTAGCATGTCTTTGGAGTGTTGGAGGAAACTGGAGTACCCAGGGAAAACCCACGCAGGCACAGGGAGAACAGGCAAACTCCAGGCAGGTGGTGCCATGGCTGGGATTTGAACCAACGACCCTAGTACTGCCAGGCTGGAGTGCTAACCATTTAGCCACTGTGCGTATTTGATGATGTATCGACATATATATCGCCACTGCGTATGGCTATTTGATTGTTTGCAGATTTAATCATTTTGATCGAATGGAGCATGGATCTGATAATGAGAAACTACAACACTGTAGTTGTATGAGTTTCCCCCATCCTTTCATGTATTTTAAGATTTTGAATCCAGTGAAAGTTTCTCTCGATGCCTTTAGGTAAAGATCATCACTGAGCTTGTTAGCGATGGAAAGAGTAGCACCTTTTTAGCAGTAGGATGAGCTGATTGCTGATAGCGGCAGGATAGACTTAGCAAGGAGTTAATATGCTCTTGAGAAGCTGAAACAGCTCATGCTGCAATATAGGTCAGGTGATGGGGGTGTGGCGTCAGTCAGTGCAGGCTTCATTGGGAAGGGCAGGCTGCAGCTTGCATGTTACCTCCAGTGCTGCGCTCTCCCAGAGTTGATGGGAAGTGTGCGGAGCCCGTGCTTCTCCAGACTTCAGCACCTGGCGGCTGGACAGCTCCCCGTAGAGAGAAAGCGTGGCTCCGGGCTGCAGACGGCGCACCAGTGTGGACGGATTGACAGCGAGTGACAGCCAGCGCACACTTTTAAAGGCTTGGGATACAGAAGAGCCCTGGATACATAGCACAGCTCTTCTTTTCTGTGTCCAACCTTCCGACTTTGTACTTGCCTGTAGGAGCCCAAACCAAACGGATCTGCCTCTGCTACTTAAAGTTTGCACTTCCAATATGGTGTGTTAAGGTGAAGGCTGTGTCTCAAGTTTGCTTTGTGGAGGAGGAGGAGGTGATATTCTTCCTACTGGATGTGATCGTGCAGGAAAGGGGGGATGTTGGCTTTTGGTGGTCACCTTGTCGCCTACATGTGAAGTTTGGAAAGAAGGAAAGGGAGCCCGGTCAGATTTGTTCCTGCTCCATCATCACTAAATGGATTATTAAAAGGGGGATGTTTTTTGTCGAATTGCTCATTGGAAAGAACTGTTGGATGGTTGGAGTTCAGTCTTGCTGAGCGCACCAGGCTAATTGACAGAGCTACAAAGTAGGTAGGTACCCCCGTGTCATCTGTCTTCCTTTATTTTATTACATATGGCTAGCACGGACGTAGGGAAATGAGGTTATACAGCAGAGCAGTGATACATAGCATTGAATCGGATCGCATTACCGTGCTTTGATCGATGACTGCAAGGAAAGGACATGAAGGAAGAAGCACAAGAGTCTGCCGGTAATTCATCTATAATCACTGTGCTTTTTTTTTTTTTTTGGTGATGCTGTTTGCTGCAAAGATGGAACTTGCTGAAAATGCATATTGAAGATCCAAGATGAATTAAAAAGGGAGGACGATGATGTTATGCTAGAGCCTTTCACGTCGAATCCCTTGTTTATGTTTAAAGGGCTCCAGTTACTTTGGCTGTTCCACATGCCCACCCCAGATAACAGGGAAATGTCACAGGTTGGCTGCTCTCAGCTTGAGAAAGATAAATGGATAACAGTGTCATGTAATTGTGGTGACTTGCTTGCTGGAAGGGAGGAAAAGGCAGATTAAGGGAAAGGGGTGTTTTGAAGCATTCTATTGCCTTAAGTTATTTGGAGGGAAATAAGTGTGTTCTTGTTAGATTTTAAGAAAAAAATGCTTTGCTATAGTGTTCACATGGGGTAACCAATACTTACAAGTCGTGCAAGAGGCTCTATGGAGAGTAATGGATGTCTCTGTGCAGACTCTTGCAGAGTATAACAGTGTAATGTAGTGAGTACCATTATTTCCTCATATGATAGCAAAGCTTGTCGTTTGTTCCAGCCTTTTTTTCAATAGACAGACTGGGAGAGTACATGGCTCCTACTCAATGCCACTAACTGTCTACCCCATGGGCATTCTGGTGGATGTGTAGAAAAAAATGATGGAATGAAATCCATTCTTCAAATATATTAAAACCACTTATCACCTGCCACTGAGTTTCAGACGTGTCCACTGTTTCCAATATATATATACTGTATATAAATAAAACAGTACTAGTAGGCTGAATAAAACGATTCAACTTTCCAATTTGCTGTATTACACATACTTGCTAGCATACTATGCACAATCCTTTTACATGATCTATAAGTACAGTCATTACCAACACTGGAAAATAATTATGCTTTGATCAGTGTAAATACTACATCATACCTTTTCCTTCTTAAAGTACAAGTGTAATCCATGATCTAGTTTATGCTGCTTGCTTAGCACTATATCTATAGCTAAAATATATGAAATAGCCATAGCAGATGCCCCACCAAAAAGGATATCAGTTGAAAATAAATCCTTGTCGTTCTCAAAATTCATATATATTTTGTGACTTCTGCCTAACATCTTACCTTCTGCAATAATTGACTTCAATAAATAGAGAAAGTAATATATAGGCTGTCATGTTTAAGTAAATGGGATGCAGTCAGTGTTGGCAAGAAATACATGAAATGTACTAGATGCAGGTGCTTCTCTTCACATCTTCACAACCATTTAGCCCCATACTTGCAAAGGTTGGGAGGGATCACTGCGCTGTACGTCACAGTTTGCAATCAAAGGGTTGACAGCCCATCCAGCAAACATGTCTTACATGGTGCTATATCAATGCTTATTGTATATGTGTATACCCTCATAGTCTTGTACCTATACACACATTAATTATTCCTATTGACATTAAAAACAGCTATGGTGTCACAAGTTGACTTTTTAACCTGTATTATACTAGCAACAACTGTTGTGGTTTGGGTGGTTTTATTTTTGATCAAATATTAAACATCAAATGCTTACAAGCTATTAAATATGTAAAATAATTGTATAGGTCATTACTAGAGTTTAGATATTATGTGTCATCATTAGTAAAATTGTGACCATTTATTAAACAAGGCATTTAATGGACCATTGTAATGCTTTGCATCTGTATAATTTATACTTTAATTAAAGGCTTAATTATTTTCAATAATGCTGGACAAGGTTGCTGTGACAGCATAATGCAGTATATGATAGTCTAACTTTAAAGGTGTAGTTAATATAGGTGTTAAGTTAAAAATGATGTTTCTATAAGAGCTGGAAAGAAGAAAATATGCAATAGCATAACATGAGTATCAGATCATGAGTAGTTAATTTATTATACATATTTTGCTGGAGGTTCTCCATTTCCATATCCTCTTGTTCAGCATCTGGAGTGTCTCTGGGGATGATGAGGAACATTTCTGTAGGGTTTGGTTCAGCTTTGAAGAAGCTGTTGTTCCAAAGTCCACCAGCTGGGGGAGAGTGTGAAAAACTTTTGAATGAGCATAAAATATCAGCTTGCAATAGCATGGATGTTGTATAAGATCATTACTAAATGTTTGGTATGTTAGCTTTGTGAACAGTACTAATAATTGTGATATAATGCTAGAACAAACTGAGAATATCACCATCCTCACAATCTGTAATTTTCTACAAAACTGAGTTGAAATAAGTGCCTTTTCTGTTCTTTTATATTCTTATAGCACACTGTTAGAGAAAATCCAAGCTGCTGAATCTAAAATGTCTGATCTTGTTGTGGCGTATATGTTGACATCAGAGATCTGTGTATTAGCAAATAAAATCATAAAGATTATTATATGTGTATGCCAAATTGGAGTTTGCCCTGTATATGCAAGCAATATAGCTCAGCTGTTTTAATCTGGTTAAATATGTAAGCGTTTTATGAAACACTATACCATGGTGTAAAATATAAATCACACTAATGATTTATGTGTAAGCAGTTACGGTTCTAAAGCATCCGAGTGCATGTTCATTCTTTTTAGCCATAGGGCAGGACAACTTGATGTGATTAAAATTATTGTGAACAGCTGTTTTGATTTCACCCACTGTGTCTGTTTCCTACTTTTAATTTTTTTTTCCATCAGGTATACATTTGAGTAAACAGTGCCTGATAGTTGTATTTAAAATAAAAATAAGAGATCTCAAGCAGAGAAAACCCATAGAATTGACAATCTAAATATTGATGATCCTTTAGATTTGTGTAATAAAGAAGGTATATGATGTTCTAATGTACAAGGTATCTGAGCAGTATCTATTAAGTGAAAGACAGATCTGAGTATGCTCAACCACATTCTCTATTGGATTCAAGACCTTTGTTCTAGAAACATTAATTAACATTAGATATAGAATTATTGTGCAGGCAATAATTTGATTTTTTTTATTATTATCAATAATTAACTGTTTGGAAGTAGGAATGTTCTTACACACCTTTCTAAATAGTTTTGCCAAAAGTCATTCTTTAGATTGCAGACTTCTTTTGGTAAACATTAACAGGATGTTGTATAATGTTCATATAATCATATGCAGTAATTTTAACATATTCAATGGAATCATGAATTATGAGGTCAGCTGGTTTGAAGGTTCATATATTATAGACTTCATTTTATGCAACGGGAAACAGTAGATATATAGCCCTAACTGTAAATAAATGGGCCAATTACAAGTGACATAGAGAGGAAAAGGCCAGAGAAGATAAGAACTCTATGCTATTTCCATTTGTCTGGGTTCACACATTCCTGCCCTTTTCCCAGTAGCCTATGTTCTTGCTGCAGCACTGAAACAGTTAATACAACACATAAAAAATGATTTATGTCAATAGTGACAAAGTCATGTAAAAAGTATAACACAGTCCTTGTTCTTGCAGCATTATGTTATTTGAAATTCAGTTACACATTGCCACCATGGGTAAATGTGAAGGATTTGTAAACATAATTATATTCTTTCATTCAAGGCACGCTTTTATTGCATCCTTGTCTGTATTTATTTGAATTTTAATTTAGCTGTTTGTTCATGCATTCTGGTCAGTTAGCTTGGATCCTTACTATACATTCTATCAGGTTGCATTAATGGAAAAGTGAAAATTATAATGGTTATATGCACAGTGTAGTCAAATAACATGTAATAGCCAACCAGAAATAATCTCTTAAAGCAGACGACTTATGACTCTGCCCCACCCCCTAAATAAATTTAAAAAAAAATACAAAGAAAATTCACAAAGTACTTACCCTCTTAGCTTCTAGTTTCCCCTGTAGGCATCTGTGATATAACCATAGTTAACTTCATGTCCCTGGGAAAGCCCAGGATCCGAAATCTCACAAAAAGTACTTTGCAGTATGGCATTCTCATGGATTTATTTGGTATCTAGCTTTTTCAGGTTATTGCAGTAAGGCACAGTGATATAATCTTCACCTAGGTGAGCACACTTGAAGTTAGGGGAAGGGGGTTATAAGTATTTTTTAATTTTTCTTTCAGTAGATTGGTTTTATTAGGTATTTTATATTAAAGGTATGAGAGGCTGAAACATAAGCAGTGATATAATCTTCACCTAGGTGAGCACACTTGAAGTTAGGGGAAGGGGGTTATAAGTATTTTTTAATTTTTCTTTCAGTAGATTGGTTTTATTAGGTATTTTATATTAAAGGTATGAGAGGCTGAAACATAAGCAGTGATATAATCTTCACCTAGGTGAGCACACTTGAAGTTAGGGGAAGGGGGTTATAAGTATTTTTTAATTTTTCTTTCAGTAGATTGGTTTTATTAGGTATTTTATATTCAAGGGATGAGAGGCTGAAACATAAGCAGATATTGTATTTTCACGCAATATCCACTAACTAACCCGCCTTTAGTCCTTCAAAATGTAAGAATTATTGTACTTTGCAAATGGCTGGTGGAAACCTTTATGAACCACTCCAGAGGATTTACCCCCCTTCCTGACCAGGCCATTTTTTTAAATACGGCTCTGCGTTACTTTAACTGACAATTGTGCAGTCATGCAATGCTGTACATAAATGAAATGTATGTCCTTTTTTCCCACAAATAGAGCTTTCTTTCGGTGGTATTTGATCACCTGTGCATTTTTTATTTTTACGCTATAAACAAAAAAAGGCCGTCAATTTTGAAAAAAAAACAATATTTTTGAATTTTTGCTATAAAACATATCTTGTAAATGTACAAAATTACATTTCTTGATAAATTTAGAACAAAATGTACTGATACATGCCTTTGCTAACCCCCCCCCCCCCATACATGTAAATTAATTGGTATATGTGAAAGTTATAAGGTCTACAAATAGCGGTATATATACTGGAATTTTTATTTTTATACTAGTAATGACGGCGATCAGCGACTTATAGGAGGACTGCAGTAGGCATTCCGACACTGGATGGGAACTGACCAACTGCCACTGACATCCCAATGACACTAATACAGTTATCAGTGCTAATAAAAAGCACTGACACTGTACTAATGACACTGGGTAGGAAGGGGTTAACATCTGGGGCAATCAAAGGGTTAACTGTGTACTGTGTTCTGTTTTACAGAATGTGATGTGTGTGTGTTTTACTAGGGAAACATGCTGCTGTGTATTTCTCTATTGTGCACAGAAATACAAAGCAGCATGTGCTTCCTGGCAGGAGTGAGACCTGTGCTGTTTACACACAGGCCTTTCCCCTGTCAGTTTTACTCGGCAATCGCCAGATGCGGATTGGGGAATCTCCATCCGGGACCCGTTGATTGACAACTGTAGCCGTCAATGGCGGCGCGGGTAGGGCACCATGCGAGCGCCACCCTATCCAAAAATGAAAATCAAGTATATATATGTGATTTTGCACAGCCTTGCCGACCTGTAGCAGTACTTCTACTTTAGGCCGGCGTGCATGCGGTTAAAGGGTCAATGTACCCCCATTATTGTTGCAGATTTTAGTAGATTTTGGAGATGTATGTTGCCTAACTTCTAATATCTCTCCTACTGTATTGCTGTTGATGGTCAAATCACTCCTACTGTATTGTTGAATTGTCAGGTCTATACACTTGCTGTGGACAGTGCTATACATTTGTAGTAGAAAATTAAAAAAATAATAAAATATTTGTAGTCATAATATAACATGAGTAATGCATTAAGAAAGAGAGAACAAATAAGAACATCTGCTTCTTGCTTAGTAGCAGGAGTGGGGATCCAACGTGGACAGATCTAGAGCCAAGAACTCTCACTGACAAAGTCCCTGAAAGGTTTAAGAACACAAAGGGTGGGTAGATGCCACATATTGCCATTCTGTTTTAAAGTATATATAAACCCTCACTTAACCTCTGTTCTCAGCTGCCTAAGGAACTTGGGGAGGTGGTGGTGGAGACTGGAGGGGCCATGTAGGCAGGAGGCAGAGAATAAACAAGTCTTTGGCTATTAATGGACAGGCAGGCTGTGGACAGTCAGAAAACTGATCACACTAGGAAAGATGTGCTTCTATGTCTAGCATGGTCAGTATGAACTAGGAAACCACGAGGGCTGAGAGGTCACTAGCTATTTCACACAAAGAAAATATACAGAGAGAGCAGGGTACTTTTTAATCTAAGCACAACATATACATATCAGGAATATGAAATGTTGAGGTAACATTCATTTTAAACCTAATGTTAACATATATTTATATATATTTATAGTCTGAAGTTTCTAGTCTTCTAGTTTTATTCTCAAGGGCTGTAAAAACAGTTTCTAAAGTGTGAGTGCTAGGATGCTTAAAATAAAGGGATTAGATCACTGTGTGGTACTCTTTGAGCACTGACACACAGGGTAACAATGTAGTCTGATAAGGTATATACAATTGTTTTATGACAGTTGGTTATTTAAATCCATCAGCATTTTTTCTCTTATTACATACAACTGCAAAGACCACTGTACCAATGGTGGGATGTCTATCAATTCACAAAATCTCCTGACATTGTGTTTGCCTGTTTTTAGAAAGTAATGAGTCAGTAGTTCAAGATAAACATTGGCATTTCTTATTTCTTCTCACTCACCCACCCACAGAGAATCATTTGTATAATCATTCATTATTAAGTTGATCCTTATTCACTTAATTGCATACATAGTCAGTGTACATTGAGAAGGTACCATTTGCAATCTGTATTTTAATTAGAGTTGTAAGTCTTCAAGAAATATGTTGTTTGAACAATCAAGAACTGAAGATAACTTCATACAATATCCACCAGCAGCAATGACAGAGGTTGATGAGAGGGAGCAAATACAGTATAGCTCTAACTATACAGTAATTGTTAACTTCAAAGCAGGCCAAAGAAAAAAAAGAAAAGGCTGAGCCATTGTGATCTGAAGGTTTTATAGTAGTAGAATTCAAAGGATCAGTTTTTATCCTGCAGCCATTACCTGAACAAGAGCTGAAAATGTAAACATATTTCTGTGATATTGGTTGGAGTCAGTGGGTAAATTATAGTTATCGCAAAGGTGGTGACTGCAACTGGGAGTCTAAATTTGCTGGAAGAGTTATAATACACCTCTTCTGTGAACTGGCACTTCAAAAAAAACCTATATCTGTACAAACAGTTGGTTTTATGCTTGGTTCTGATAACTGTCAGACTTTCAAATAAGGTTTACAAATATTCCCAGCCAGCTGGCTGATCAAAAAAAAAGATTCATCCATGACCAGCTTTAGACCCTGTAAGAAGAAGCACAACCATTATGTAGCATCCCAAACAATGGTCAAGCGCAGGGGAGCTGCATATCTATCATGGTCTTTGAATACATATTACCACATCTCCATATTAGCATCTTCAAGAGTAATACCACGCAGTCCATGGGTGTTGACGGAAATTGGCATAGGTGCCTTGCTGCAGCTGCAACTGTTGCCACCTGATGGTGGTGATGGTGGTGGTGGTGGGGGGGGGGGTCAAGAAGTTTCCATGATGTGATCTTCAGTGTCAATGTTGGCAAAATAAAAAGAGATCCTAACACTACCAAGGCCATGATACATGAATCCGCGTTATCAGATACCACAGTGTTATAGTGTCAATTCAGATGTTATTATCAAAAGTGATCATGACGTTTAATTCAATAAAGATAAAAAACATTTTCAGCATCTTTTATATTTAGAATTATTTTTTTGTGTGTGTGTGCATTGGTGATGGTAAATTAGGTTTTTAAGGAGGTTGTAGAGTTTAATGGAAATACAGTGTTTCACTATTGCCTGTTTTGAAACTGGTTCTCTGTTAAGGAGACCTAGTTTAAATAATAACAGTCACAGTTATAGTATTTTCAGAATATTGGCCTTCCTTTTTAGATGACTGAAATGAAGGCACCCACAGACATTAGAGGGTGGTAAGGGGAACAACTAAACTGCTGCGAAATCATGAAAATGAAATTACTTATCATAATTATGCACATTTAAATCATTATTATCTGAATGTTTATGCCTATTGAGATCTGTGGGGGGTGGCACACTAAAAAGGCTCCAGTCTGCTCTGGCATACCCTGAGAGAAAGCATTAGCTGTCAGGTAGGAAAATCCCATGTGGTCAGTTGAAAGGTTTGGTATTATTATTATACAGGATTTATATAGCGCCAACAGTTTGCTCAGCGCTTTACAATATAACAGGAGACAACACAGCAACAATACAGTTCAATACAGAGGGTTAGGAGGCACTGCTTTTTGGAGCTTACAATCTAAGAGGGAGGGGCTAGTGGTATAAAAGGTAGTAACTGTGGAGGATGGACTGGTAGGAAGAGTAGAAGATTCCATTATTAGCTGAGGGCAGGATAGGCTTCCCTGAAGAGACAGGTTTTCAGAGATCGCCTAAAAGTGAGCAGAATAAGCGGTAGTCTGATAAATTGGGGTAGAGAGTTCCAGAGGATGGGGGAAGCTCTGGAGAAGTCCTGGAGGAGCATGGGAGGAGGAGACAAGTAGCTAGAGAGCAGGAGGTTGTACGAGGAGCAGAGAGTACAGTTTGGGTGATATTTGTAGACGAGATTGGTGATGTAATTTGGGGCAGATTATAAATGGCTTTATATGTTATTGTTAATGTTTTGAATTGTATCCGTTGGGCAATGGGAAGCCAGTGGAAGGATTGGCAGAGAGGGGTGGCTGATACAGAACGGTTAGTAAGGTGGATAAGTCTGGCAGCAGTATTCATGATAGGCTGAAGAGGGGATAGCCTGTGATGAGGTAGGCCAATGAGGAGGGAGTTACAATAGTCATGTCAATTTAAATTGGTCTTATGTTCACAGGTACCTTTATTAAATCATAACTCTAGTCAATATTTTTTTGTTTTTTTATATGGATAGGTAAGAGGTTAGAACCTCTCTGAGTTTGAATTGGTCAGTTGCCGACAGTGGGCAAATATCCCCCCACTACCTCTTCCAGTGACATGGGTTATGATGAAGGGTGTGATGAGGAATCTTGCCCATGGGCTTTGAGCTACAAAACACTTTTTTAGCAGTGTCTGGAAAGGTTAGAACCTTTGTGGAGCTTTTATTGCAATCTGTATCCTGGTGACACCTTTTTCCTGAATCAATTTTCCTGTGATCACAAAGTGATAGAGGTCCTGTATACAGAACAGATAGTTCACATATGTTTATCTTCTGCTTCTCTGCAAACAGGAAACAGGAGCTTTATTATAGAGAAAATGCATTGATTGTAACCATAGATGCAGCTACAAACTTATAAACACTGCCATCTACTGGTTGAAGAATATATCTCTACTGATTACTGATACTGATGTAGTTGTACAAAAATACATGAACACTGTATTCCAACACAACGATAGACCCAAGGGGGGCGGCTCAATGAAAGTATATTTAGTAAATTTAATTGGAACACTACTATATGTTTTACATTTTATTCTTTCTTTTACCAGTAAAGTGCAAATAAACTGGTAAGATAATATAATGTATAATTCCATGTAACAATGGTAATTTTGAACAATAATTTCCTATTTAAAAGATTGATAGCTCATATATTATTTACCACATCATTGGGAATGCACCCAGTGCTATAAAGTGGCATAAACTGGAACATTGTTCTCGATCACAAAAAAAAAACCCATAAAATAGTAATAACAACATTAAATATGATAAATAGTATGTCTCTAAAACCTTATTAATTTTCAGACTATGGTAGTATTATAGAGTCTATTTTTGAGAATTGCATTGAAATTGCTGAACAGTTCATAAAGAAGTGCTATAAATAATCAGAAATAGTTACAAACACTAAAGCAGTGTATTACTTTTTATTTCCAAATTCTGACTGTTATATAATAGCAATATAATAGTAGACATCACTCCTCTTTGAGGTCTTTTATGATGAAAGATTTTTCTTTGTTACAGTATTTATTGGCACATTTCTGTTTATCATGAGTTTGGATACCTGTAATTCAGGCATCTTGAAAACCTTTTTTGCCAGTTTGTAGTCAAGATGAATAGCATCATCCTCACCGCCCCTAATCTAGCATGTGATCACTTGGCATACTATGGCTGCTGCCAAAAGAGTTTTGAAGTCGCTCATGACAAAGGTTAATGTTTGCAAGTAGAAGAAAATAAGTACATTTTATGGAAATGCTCTGTATAAATAACAGTTACATAATAGCACATAGCCTTGAACGTCTAGGACAGAAAGATATAAATACAATGGTCATTGTCTCTTTTAGCATAAACTAAATATGAATTCCACATCCCTTGGCAGAACTCATTTATATTTTGAATGTGTGGTGCTTTATGTAATTTGGACTTACTTTTGTGTCTTATTTTATGTCTCTAATACTGGGTACTTTTAAAGATATTAAAGTGATTCTAAAGGCTCACACTTTACTGTTTAAAATGAGCAAACATGTTATACTTACCTGCTCTGTGCAATGGTTTTGCACAGAGCAGCCCCAATCCTACTCTTCTTGGGTCTCCCACTTGCATCATGGCCCCTCCCCCCTGCCAAGTGCCCCCATAACAAGCTGCTTTCTATAGGGGCTCTCATGCATATTTGCTCCTGGGATGGCTCTGTGTGTCCATAAGACACACAGAAAGCAGCTCAGCCCCATCCCGTGCTTCCTCCTCCCTGTCTTTGATTGAAAGTTGCAGGAGCCAATTGCTCCCACTGCTGTGTCTGAGCCAATGAGTAAGGAGAGAGCAGAGAGAGCCTCTGCTCTTGTGCACATTGCTGGATTGAGATTGGGCTCAGATATTATTTAGTATTTAGAAGAGGCTGGGGGTGGGAGCTGTTTGCAAAATGTTTTTTACCTTAATGCTTAAAATGCATTAAACGATAAGTTTGCCTTTGAGAACATGTTACATGTTCCATCCGCTTTTAGGGTGGAACATGTAACATGCTCTCAATGCTGCAGCTGCTGCTTGCTGCTCCCCCCTCCCTCTGATAGTACGGGGAATTTCTCCCCATACTTCTATCTGTCAGATTTGAAAACAGCTCAGCTGTGCAGGGCTTCGCCCACATGGCCGCATCATTAATTCACAGAGTTCCATGAATTAATGCACTACAAGTCCTGACAGCCTTGTCAGCTTGTAGTTTTCAATGAACTACCATGGTACTGGTAGTTATACTCACCTATGTGGATGCTGCATCAATCTAATGCTGCATCTTTCCCCTGATGCCTCTACACTGAGAATTGAGTGATCAAAGACTACTGATTGCTCAATTCTTGGTCTTCAGTGAGCAGAGAGCTGAAGTCAGTGGCTCTCTGCTCTGCCCCTCCAGCGCTCAATAGAGTGGCGTGCTGTGGAGGGAGTGGTAGCAACTGGCTCAAGCCCTCAGTGGCTTACTGGTCCAGGCATCTGGGTGGATCCTGGCATTAAAGTGGGAGTAAACTTTCTTTTTTTTTGTACTTACAGGTAAGCCTATAATAAGGCTTACCTGTAGGTGCTGTACATATATAAGTGAAGCAGCCGATGACATCACAGGTGCATGCACACTGCACTCTTAAATGGACATCATGCCATTCATTGAGAGCCCTGTGCCACGGCCATAACTCCCACACATATGAAGGGAAAAACATATTCTGGAAGTGGGAACTTTAAATCAAGGCCCTGTGCGAAAAGTAAGAATGTTTTTTAAAAGGCACTGTTCTGCTCTGTGAGCAGTTCAATAAAAGAAGACAGTATAGATGCTGTCTAGAACAGCACCATCATTTGTTTTAAAATCATCTGCCAGATATTATTGTGCCATTGCTCTGGGGTCCGAAATGCCAATTTTCCATGTTTCCAAAGTCACAAATCATATTTTCTCATGTGTTCTGTATTTGACAATTTTAGAATCTACAGGCTGCATGTCTTAAACCAGATTTTGAATCATTATGACTTCTTCTATATTTAATCCTGGGTTATATTTTTAGTAATTGTGCCAGCCTAAATTTTCCTGCGTCATTTTCCTACGTCATTCTGATCGACTCCAGTGGTCTCATTTAGTGACCTCTTTCCTATTGCAAGATATTCTATTGAAATATTGTTAGGAGCATGAGACCCATACCTATTGTTTGTGACAGTGCAGGACCCTTGCCCAACAATAAATGATGCTCAGGCAGGGAAGAGAGGGTGGCTGATCAGTGGCTGCAGACAGAGGAAGACGCTGTGGAAAGAGAAAGAATAGGTGTATGTCTAACACCCGTGCCTTAGGATGTTATGCTTAACCCCCACGCCTTGTCACCCCCACTTGCCTTGTCCTTTCCTAGCCTTGCTATAGGAAATGTAGTTCCCTGACTTTGTGCTGTCAGACTAAATGGTGTGGGGCAATAGAAGCCACAGCACTCCCTGATACAGGAAAAAGGCCTGCTGTGAACCTTACTGAGCCACTGGTTTCAGCTTTGGTGTCTGGGTTTAGAGCAGCTAGTCATGCTCCCTGGGCTGAGTGCAAGGGGGATGTAGAGAGAGTTATGTTTGTAGGTTCTGTCAGCCAGCAGCAAAGCATAGCATCCCACTGAGCAGCAGCAATCCAGCACAATCATTTTATATGGTCATAGAACTGTAATTTGTGGATATTCAGAAATGTATATTTAATCTTGACTGTTATATTCAGTGTTAGCATCGGTATATCGGTGTTTTAAGGGTGAGACCTCCTGCGCTTCTGCCTAATAACTTAAGAAAGCTACACTAAGTGCAGCTGCCAACATCCAATCATATACCCATAGATCTGTAGAGCAAATAAAATGAAAAATGATGTAGCGCTTACACAAAATAAATAATGCATAAACAATAAATATTGTGTATATAAGTGACCCCACACAGACACACTGAAGAAGTCACATGACAACGTGACTTAACGCGTCGGTAGCACGGTGACGTACTTCCGGATTGAGACGCCATCTTGCTACACCCATGTAGTACACCCAGAAACATGAGGTTTTCCAATATGAATGCTCTGTGCAAGGATATCAAAATGTGAGTGCATATAATGAAGTTTTGGGGGTAAAACTTTCTCATCAATAAAAGAGTATTATGCTATGGGAGTTTTTTGTGTTTTTGATGAGATAATTGGCCATATCCTACCCGGAGAGTGTTTTATTGCCACAATACCTGTTCGTGAGGGGAAACTGCTGTGGAGAGAGGGGTCATCATCCCAGAAGGAGTCTCTTACATGGAGGATCCTAGTGAGTGATCCAAAAGCGTTTTGACCCTTAGCAGGTCGAAACATTGAGGTGAGCGTGTAATTCTGCCACTTATGGATACGTGTTATCATGCATTTGAACATGGGTGTTTGTCGTAAGATTAAGTGTTTTTGAAAAACACAATTTTTTGGACTTTTTTATTATTTAGAATTGGGGAACTTGCAGGATTCTTGCATTTATTTCTGATACCTGCGTTTATGTGTACACATGCGTTTGTTATACATTATTTTTTTGGACTGTTTTATTGAAAAACATCACTTGGACTTTTCAGAGTCCTTTTCTATTGAGCACAGATATAGTCATTGGTATATATTTTTTGCACTTTAGGTAGTTTTGTGATCTCATTTAGATCTATTGTTTGGGAGAATAGTGTGGTCACTGGAGTTGTATTTCATCATCTTTAATAAGTTTCTTGATCACTTTGTTTCAGTCCATTGCTTGATCCCTGTGTGATCAATACGTTTATATAGGAATACAGCCCACAGGCTGCACATATATTTATATTTGTCACTTTTTGATTATAATCACTGAGTGTGTCTGTGTGGGGTCACTTATATACACAATATTTATTGTTTATGCATTATTTATTTTGTGTAATTTTTATTTTATATTGGTGTTTTATTGCCACTGCCTATTCAATGTGATTACAATTGGTTTTATTATTTATTTATTTTATTTATTTCAGGTACTTATATAGCGCCATCAATTTATGCAGCAATGTACATATATATTGTACATTGACATCAGTCCCTAACCCTCAGGGGGCGTACAATCTAAGGTCCCTAACTTACATCCATACATACACATACTAGGGCCAATTTAGACAGGAGCCAATTAATCTACCAGCATGTTTTTGGGGTGTGGGAGGAAACCGGAGTACCCAGAGGAAACCCACGCAGGCACAGGGAGAACATGCAAACTCCAGGCAGGTGGTGCTGTGGTTAGGATTATAGTGCACTATTTTAAATAGTGTGCTTATCTATTGATTATTATTGTTTATTAGCTTGTCTATTATTGTGACACAAAATTTCACTTTGATTAACCACGCCTGGACTGGCTTTACTGCCACAGTGCGGCCACACTGCCCGGGTCACATATATACTGTATACACGATCCATCATTTCCAGTTAGGGGCACGCCTGCCACCCCAGCTGTGCTGTCATTCACTTCAGCACAAGCCGGTCAGCAGGTCTCAACCAGTTATTTATGGCCAGGACCTGCTGATCAGCTCTCTACAGACAGCAGCAATGTGTCAGTTTTTTCTCCCGGCAAAACAGGGAGTTAGAACAGGCACATCGCTCAGAAAAGGCAGCACACACCGCACACACAGTAAACATTGTTAAGCACACAGTTAACTGTTTGATTTCCCCTAGATGTTAACCCCTCCCCAGCCGGGGTCATAAGTACAGTGACATTGTATAATATTATCATTGTTCACTCTCTTAGTGGCACTGGAGCTGTCAGTGCAATTTAGTCAGTTCCCATCCAGTGTCAGTTAGTGTCAGATTGCTCGCCACACTATCACAGTCCCACTACAAGTCACTAATCACCAACGTTACTAGTATGATAAAAAAAAAAAAAAAAATTTCAGTATACATACCATCATTTGTAGACTCTATAACTTTCATGTAAACCAATTATTATACACGTATTGGGATTTTTTTTTACCAAAATATGTATCAGAATACATTTTGGCTTAAATGTATGAAGAAATTTGATTTTAAAATATTTTTATTGAATGTTTTATAGCGGAAAGTAGAAAACATAGTTTTCTTTTTTCAAAATTTCCATCTATTTTTGTTTATATAGTAAAAAATGAAAAACCCAGTATAGTAATACCACCAAAGGAAAGCTCTATTTGTGTGAAAAAAATTATATAAAATTAATTGGGGTACAGTGCTACATAAATGCGCAATTGACAGTTAAAGTAGCACTGTGCTGAATAGCAAAACAAATGCCCTGGTTGTGAAGGGGTAAAATGTTCCAGAGCTTAAGTGGTTAAACAGCATTTTATGAACTAGTTTCTGTTACTCTGTGTGTGTTTATACTACACACTGGGCCACATAAGTATATTTACAGGTGTAAAATGCAAAGAAAGTAATGTGGGGAGATTTGTGTACACATAGACTAGTTGTCCTAGACGAACCTTGGCAAATCATTCATTGAACATAACAAGTCCTATAAAGTGTAGGCTATCTTTGACTTTTCAGAGCAAGTAATACATCCTGTGCTCAATAACAAATTCTTTAAGAAAAAGAAGACACTGCAATATTATATTCAAACAACATACTGATTTACAAATAATTTTCATGTAAAATATAAACAAAAATTATTATGGTCTCTATATTACATATTATGTGCTAACAATAATGGCTAATGTTGTTGATTTTCTGTAGCACAAGCATGTAGGATTAAAAATGTTTTTAATTTGATTTTACTGCAGTAAAATGTTGTAATGTACTCTATGATGTTTTCATTCTGTACCTATCTGACTACTTTGAATCAAAAGCAGCATGAATGGAGTTTTGTTTCCAAAAACAGTACATTATAATAAAATCTTATTAAATATTAACTTCTACTTTACTGATGATTGACAAATGCCCCCAATTTTGCAGGACTGTCCCAGGATTTTGGATATTTCCCCACAGTGTCAAGAAAGTAAAGAAAGAGAAAGTAAAAAAGGATTGCAGGGTGAAGCTTGTGGAACCCCTAAAGCCAGTACAGTACAAACTGGGTGTATAGGTTTGACAGTAGTACATGGCACAGCATCTTTCTACCAATAAGCTAGAATGTGATTAACTGATAGGTGGTAGTACTGTGGGGCCCACGTTAATTTGTATGCATTTTAAAGATGATTAAAGAGGTGATAATTTGATGAGTCACACCTAGCAAAATGTTGGAGGAGTGTGTCCATATGGCACTCCCTGAACTCACTGTGTCAATGACAATGACTAAGCCGGTGCTCCTACTTGGCATATACTATTGTTACATTGTGCGTGCAATGGACATCCTTCTGACCTGGTAATATGGTCCAGCTGACACCAGTGGTGTAGGATTTACTTTTACTCCCACTAAAATCAATGATAAAACTCATTTTACTCCCACTTTCTCTTTTTTCTCTTCAGTGTGCCAACAGGCCTTATTTTGTCTAAAAAATATCAAAGCATAGTAGGAAATTGTGACTCTAAAAGCCACTTACCCATTTTATTGCCCAGTCTGCTTGTTTCTTAATGTGCCCCTTCCAATCATTTTTAAATGTTGGCAGCTATGCATACTGTCAAAACCTAATAAATCTTTCCCCTTTATTATATGTACTAAACTGTTGAAAAGTGAGAAAACCTAAATACCTATACATTTAACAGAGCATTATATGATAGCTGATATGTTAAAAAAACATAATATTGTTTAGTGCCAATTAAACAACAAGTTCATACAATTGATACAAATGAAGTACTATATATATTCCAGTGCTGTGTTCAAAAAAATCTAAAGGGCCAAGACATGCAAAAAACAGAGTGTAGGATGCAGTCTTCTCTCTTAAATGATCTATTTTTCATGCTTCCAAATTAAATTAAAATAGTAGTTGCCTCCACCCACACACTTCACTAAGATTACTGGGCCTGATTGATTTTTCGTGTTAAAGAGTAGGTAAAAACAATATGCATGCTTTCACAATAGGGCAAAAATGTGTACTTTTTGTTCCCCTCCTTGAATCTTTACAAGGCCCAACATTGTACATACATTTTAATAAAAAAAAAACCATCATAGAACTAAATCTCACATAAAACAGAATAACAATGCAATAAACACTTGCAAAGCATTAAGAATAATAATAAATAAACTTGGATACTGCTCTTAAGAAAATTAGTTTGTGATGAACAACGTTGGGCCGAGCAACGGTATAGGGATATCATCACACATGGACATGTGGGCACACACTGGACTGTGAGTTCTCTCAAGTTTAAAGATGATCTTTTCCCATAACAACTTGATAAAAAGAAAAGAATCTACACACCACATGAATAATTATGTTCTATAAATTAATGTGTGTTGTGAATTGCCTCCAGCATTGTTCCTGTTTCTTCTTACTGTAGGCTGCTATTTTGCTGAAGCCCAATGCCCCTGGGCTGCAGTAAATTTGAGGTTGTCAGCAGATTGGCCTCTACAAATTTGGCTCAGTAACAAAAAAATAGAGCAATTGAGCATGTGCAGAGCAGAGTGAGACAGTCTATTACTGGATTTTAAACATTACAGACACTTATTTTTAATGTTTTACATAGCTATACTTGCAAAAGGAGCCAGCATGAAGTGATCTAGCAGGACTTAATTTTCTGACCATGGTTTCAGTTTAAAGGAAAATTTCACCTTTCACAACATGTTACATGTTACACCCATATTCAGGGTGTAAGATGTAACATGTAACATGTTGTGATCAGACTGGGCCCCGCTCCCCCACTTTAACAGATAGAGGGCGATCTTCTCTCCCCTTTTTAGCTGTCAAACTTGAGAAAAACACAGCCAAGTGGGGCTCCGCCCACCCAGCCGCATCACTTATTCCCTGTGTTCTGTGAATGAGAAACTATAAGTTCCGATATCCTTAGCAGCTGTTGGCTTGTAGTTCTCAATGAACTACCACAGAGCTGTGGAGTGCCATGATAGCCCATTGAATCTTCCTGTCAGTATATCTGCTTGTCCATATATCCCTTGCGGGCAAGCAGATATACTGACAGATCTGCAGGAGACCTGCATGGCACCAGTGATCTGCTGAACTTATCCTTTAAACCATTGTTCCTTACTGCTGGGCGAGCACTCACTATATATGAGTTTTAATTCTGTTTTATGTGAGATGTTAGTAAGTATGGTTCAATGCTAGCAACATAATACATGTGTTTTCAAGAGTACAAAGAAGATTTAGGATGAATGTTTCTTGTTTATTTTCACAGTTAAATATTTTAAGAAAACAATGGCAACATTTTTGATATACCTAGAACTAATTTGCAAGAAACATTTGAAAAAGATTATGGGGGAGAGCTACTAAAACTGATACACTCAGAATCTAATGCAGCTGTGCATGGTAGCCAATCAGCTTCCAACTTCTGCTTGTTCAATTAAGCTTCAGCAATAAAACTTTCAAGCAACTTGGTTTCAAGTTGCACCAGATTTTGCACACTCCAGCTTTGGTATAATAACCCCCAATATTTTTTAAAATTTCAGAACATTTGATAGGATACATAGACGCTTAGTAGTAAAATCAGTTTGAGTGTGTGTGCTTTTATATGGCTGAAAACTATTGAATTTATAATTGTTTTTGTTTTATCTCAGCCAGTGAACCCTTGGCTGTTAAAGGATAAAAAATTATATTGCTTGCATTTGTACAGACTGACATTTCAGTGATCCAGTTTTTTAGGTATTGATAGCTAGCAGTGGCAGACTGACCAGTCGGGCACTCTGGCACTGCCCGAGGGCCCAGGAACAGTAGGGGACCCCGTGATATGCCCCTAGTGCCTTTCATAGGCTTTTTTGGCTGTGGCTTTAAGTGTGGGTGAGGACATAGGGGCCCCATGATCCCCTATTGCCCAGGGGCCCCATGAGTTGTCAGTCCACTCCTGATACCTAGGCATTGATTTATGTAAAATGTTATGGTAATTTGTTATAGTGAAAAAGGTGAATTTATGTACACTCTGGGATTGATTTACTAAAACTCAAGTGTGCAATATTTGGTGCAGCTGTGCATGGTAGCCAATCAGCTTCTAACTTCAGCTTGTTCAGTTAAGCTTTGACAATAAAACCTGGAAGTTGATTGGTTTGTATGCAGAGCTGCACCAGATTTTGCACTCTCCAGCTTTAGTAAATCAATCCCTTTGAATACCCATTAATATAAAAAACGGATTTGTGTTTGCATATATTTGGATGGTTTACATGAAAACTGCTTTACTTTATCCAGTAAGATAAGTGAATATTCACTTTCAGAAATTAGAATCTGGAAGCATCAAAGTTTGTATGAGATTCAGCTGTCCCAGTAGGGTTTGGGAGGCTGATACAGCTATGAGCCTGCACTTCATACCTGACCATTTTGTTTTCGTTCCGATGACAAAGTAACAATTTAATATTGGATCAAATATTGGCTCATCCATACACAATGCTTAATTTGAAACTATCACAATTTTTGGCATATAGAGTTTTGCTGGAAAAATATGACATTTCCTAAGGTTGTGTTAGTGAAATAATCTTGTGTTACTTGGTTGTGTAGTTATTGCTACATGGATCTGCTACATGGATCTGTTAGCATTTAAAGGAAGATTTGATTATAAATAATGATATACAAGGGTATTTATATAGGCATTTTTTTTGGAATTATAGACTATACAATCTATGTAAGATCTTTGTGATTTTAAAAAGATATTCTCTTCATGATAAAACAATAGAACATCTGATTATAAATGCACACGTCAAGTGCTATTCCCTAACTATACTGGAAATTCGTATGAGAGGAGGTATTAAGTATAAACACATCAAACATGCATTAGTGGAATTAAGTTACAGTATATGCTTAACTTGTAAAAACAATACAAAGGAATAATAGGACAGTCATCAGTCATTTGGGTGTCAACTTGTTTTTCCTGTATATAGTATACATTGTGTAACCAAACCAACTGAACTGCTCCTAAGGGAAACAAGAAAAAAAGATAGTTGAAAAAAGATTCTTTCACTGCCTAGACACATATGCTTGGCCATACAGTAGATGAAGTGATATGTTTCTGTAAAGATTTGGTACAGGGATCTATTTCTGATGCAAGTTAATTATGTGAGCAAGCATACAAAGACACACAACTGAATGCAGTCTACAATATATTGTGACAATTGTATATACAGGTAATAAAGACAGGTGCAGACAAAGGTGAATGTAACATAGTTTGGCAAGATTAAAAAAACCCACAAGAGCAGCCTACAGACCAACAGAATAAAGAAGAAATTAAGATAACTACTGACTGCTGAGTAAAAAGGAAGACAAACAAATGTCAACCTGGGGATGCTGATGTACTATGCATGGCAGGACATTGCAGGATACAGTATTAAAATAGGATTCACAATGGGATCTGAACAGACACTTTGAAATAGTACATTGCTGCTCTGTGAGGTCCTTTATGTGTATAACACCATTTTCTGAACTGCTTTATCACTGATTAGTTATACTTTAGTCCATACAGTATGCCAAAAGCAGCACAAGGGTTATATGGTTGCTTATGTGGGGGTTTTGGGTCTGAAACAAATAGTGAGTTCATCATTTATAATGGAAATTCAATTTAGGGAGAGTGTATTACCAAAACGAAAGGTGAAGTTGAAGTCTGTGTTTTAACCTCTTCAATACCGGGCACTTTTACCCCCTTCCTGCCCAGGCCAATTTTCAGGTTTCAGCACTCTCACAATTTGAATGACAATTGCGTGGTCATACAAAATTGTACCCAAACTAAAATTGTATTATTTTCTTCACACAACTAGAGCTTTCTTTTGGTGGTATTTAATCACCACTGGTGTTTTTATTTTTTGCTCAATTAACAAAAAAAAGACCAAAAATGTTGAAAAAAAAACATGTTTTTTTTTGTTTCTGTTATAAAAGTTTGCAAATAAATAATTGTTCTTCATAAATGTAGGACAAGATGTATTCTGCTACATGTCTTTGGTGAAAATAACCCAAATTAGGATGCAATGTCCGCAATGCAGCAATGCAGAGAACTACTTTTTGTTTCATTGAGGACTGACCAGTGCCAGAGAAAAATCAAAGTGGAAGGGGAACTTGTGGTTGACATGACCAGTCAAAAAACATCTGACAAAAATGGTAGGCATAAAAACACAAATAAAAACATATGTTGGGGGGGGGTGCTCGGTGGGGAACTGGGAGTAGGATGAATGGGTTTAAGTCACAAAAAAATATAATTTTGACTTTCATTTCCTACATGTTGTAGAATATTGCTTCCACTGAAATATAGATATAGACCAATGCATTATAGTTAAACACAAAAATGTATTTACGTTAACCATAAATCATGCTGGAACCTTAAAGAAAAACCTTGTTTTAGTATGATTTTGTTATGCATGTATAATTTTGCATTAGTACACAGACTACCTAGATAGAATCATGTAGAGACATTTCATTCTGTTCAAAAAGCATTAAATAAAAGCTGATTATTTTCTTGTAGCTCTCTAGTAAATAGTACTAGTACTAATTGCTGCTGTAACTTTAGCCAACTACACAAATATTGTAAAACATTCTAAGAATAGTGTAAAATGTACACCATTTTCCATGATTTGTTTTTCCCAGCATGGCTCATCTTAAGTCAATTGAAATGGTGAGATCATAAACTGAGCTCCTTCAGTGCAAACATTCTAGCGATCAATAGTTTCTAAAACAAGAGAAAATAAGATAAGGAAAATGTGACATACCATGGCTTGGTAAAATTATTTTACCAATAAGACTCTTTGAAATGGAGCTTTGCAATTGAACATGAAAGAGTCCAATGTATTAGGTCTAATTTAGAAAGGGCTTCTAGGTAATAAAGCTTTAGTGGAATATGTCATGCCAGTCATGCCTAGAATGAGCTTTGTGAGTCACTTCAGGAAATACAACCCATTTCTTGATTCTCCATTACTAAGCCCTCCATTTGCAATGACAATACACAGAAAAAGAACTGTTGCAAATTGGTATTCACCAAAGACTATATTTAATGGACAAACATGATAAGGGAATATAACGAAATTAGCATATGTGTTTTGTGTACTTCTTTGTCAAAAATAGAAAAAATGGGGGAAAATGGAATGATAGATAGTCACATATTTAGTTTATGTATTTATATCTGAATTCTGAAGCTAATCATTTTCTTTTATAAATGCTGGTGTTCCTGCTTCTCAAAATGCATTTCTACTGAATTTGGAGATTAAAGTTACTATAATCTCTATTTTAGTTTTCACAAAACAAGAGCACATGGTCAGTAAATTGTCATCATTCCCAACATATATACATGTATTTGTTTATAAATACATATAATTTATTGCTTGATGATGTATTTTAGCTATATGATGCAAAGGCAATATTGCATACAAAGAAAAAAATAAAAGTTGTACTTATTGACATTAAAACTGAAGTTTAGTTATTTATTTGTTTTTTTAATCAGCACCAGAGATGGTATTTACATGAGTGAAGAATGTCCTATGTGCTGATGGCTGCTGTGCTTCTTGAAATCTGCAGACCTCTTCCCCCAGGTACCCCCACAGCACCAGAATATCATATTAATATGATGCACCTGTCATGGGCACTTATAAAACAACTCAACTTTGCCCACACTTTTCACTCCCCTCCGCAATTCATAGAAGTTTTACTATTGGTCATCACAATGAAGAGCGCTTTATGAATGGAGGAATGGTGGACAAATTAAAGGTCTGCCTTCTCCATTCACAGAGCACTTTTTATTGCAGGAACCAATACTACAATTTCTGTCAATGGAAAAGGGAGGAAAAAAGGGTGGGGCATAGTTGTCACTTTTGACAGGTGCCTGTGACTGGTGCAGTCACTCAAATTAACACCACTGCACTGGAAGATCACAGCTACAGGTGTATATGGGATCAGATAACTTATGATTTCAAGGAACACAGCAGCTAACAGGACATGGGGCACTTTTCATTCATTTAAGTACTTTCCCTGGTACTATGGCTTTAAGCTTCACTGGTAATAAATTCTGCAATTATTTTTGTTATTGCATTTCACCCACAGCTGTGTAATATTAGGGATGAGCTGAACTTACTTGGGTTTGGTTCAAGCACGTTTCAGCAAACTGCAAAGAAGTTTAGATGTTGAAACTGAAGCCGAATCATTCAGATAGAAAACTTCCATTTTCTGGGCTGATAGGTAAGGGGTTGTCAATTTCAATTCAGCCAAGAGTAGTGATTTTTTTTCATTGATTAACTACTTAAGGATTGCCCATACGCAATGTACTGCAAACAAGTGGCTACAGGCAGAGCGACATACTGGTACATTGCTCTGGCTGTACTAACATGGGGGGGGGGTGTCAGACACAGCAGAATGCGGATCCCAGTAACCCATTCATAAAAGTTCAAAGCAAGTATTGCATTGCAGGAGCAATAATATTTATTGCTCCTGCAAACCAAATTGTAAAAATCCCTGATCACCCCCCCCCCCCCCAGAGTAGTGAAATGTTACTTTGGTGATGAAAGTATTTTGTACAAAAAATAAAGTTAAAAAAAAATTAAGAATTGTTTTTAAGGTTTTTTTTAATTTTTAACTACTTACTGCCTGCCCGCAGTGTGTGGGTGAGTGGCAGCTCTGGGCAAAGCGACGTACCCTTACATTTCCGGGTGTGAGTGTGCATGTGCCCCCCCCAGCTCCCCTTGTCATTCCAAGGAAAGAAGAGAGAACACCACACTGTAAGTAAAAGCACTACATTTTACACACATACATATTAGATTAGCACATTTAATCCTTTTATTAACCCTAATAACTCTTTGATCACCCCTGTCACCCAGCCAGTGCCATTAGTACAGTGTCAGTATATGGTATTTTTTACTGATCTTTTACTGCCACTAGCAACATCAGATATCATCAGGGTCAGTTAGCACCCCTCCCAGCCAGGGTCAGCTAGCATTAGATTGCCTGCACACTATAGCATTCACCCTCATTATATTAGTATAGTGTTTGTATGGATCAATGTTTTGATCACAAACAGAATTATACTAATGCCACGTTAGTATAGTGTCCCCAAAATGCAATGTTAGCAGCATCAGCCCTGTTCACTGGCAGCACTAGCGTTTAGCCCCTCCGTTGTTTTTCACAGAAGATTTGTATCAATTGATTGTGGGCCAAAGCAATTTATATGCACAACAATACATTTCAATCTCAGCAATATAATTTGCATGAAAACTTATCATGATTTCCAAATTTAAAACTTTTTTGGGCCTAACCCTCAATATGGGAATTACAAAAAAGAATGAATTGCAGTCACATTGCTCCACAGACCCAATTCATCATATGTCCATGCTTTCTGCTATTACATATATGCCCAAGGACCAGCAATGTACTGGTATGTCACTGGGCTTTGAGTGGTTATACCAGGATGATGCTTGCAGCTACAGGCTTCATCCTGATATAATTTTTTTAAGCTGGTGGTTGGCTTTCATGTAATAGCAATCCTAGCAGCTAATTAGCCACTGGATTGCATTTACAAGCAGTGGGAAAGGATGCCCTCCCACCTCCTTCTACAACTTTTTCAGACTCTCCTGTCCCACTGGGGAACCTGGGAATGTAACCGGCAGTTCTGACGACTGATCATAGAGCTGATTGAAGACTGGAATGGCTCCAATCATCTCTGTGATATAAATCAGAAGCAACAAGCATTTCATTATTTCAGTTTTGCCAGATATAAACAGTGCCATTTAAAAATTGGAAAAGCATCTGTTCACACCGATATTGGTGGGATCAGATGCGTTAAGGGCAGAGGAGAAATCTAGATTGCTCAGAAAATAGTACCTGTCACTGCCTATTGCTAACATGGGATATTTACATTCCCTGTGATAACAATAAAAGTGACAGAAAAATGAAAAGGACAGTGTAAATAAATAAATTCATTAAAAAATCACTCCGCACCCCCCCCATGCTCACTCACAAAAGCGTTGGTCCCGTGCCAGTATGTAAACAGATGTTGCACCATACATGTGAGATATCACTGCAATTGTCAGATCAAAGGCAGTAATTCTAGCACTAGACCTCCTGTGTAAATCTAAGTGGTAACCTGTAAAGGTTTTTAAAGCGTCGCCTACAGATATTAAACATTTATGCAATTTTCGCTGCTCCGAAGGCATGTACAATTTTAACTCATGTCATGTTTGTTATATATTTACTTAGCATAATATCATCTTTTATATATTATCAAACAATTAGGTAATATATTTTGTTTTTGTGCATGAACATTCAAAAAAGTTTACTTTTTCCAAAACATTTGCATTTAAAAAATCACTGTGCAAATACTGTATGAAATAAAAAAAAATGCAACACTCACTGTTTTATTCTCTAGGGTCTCTGCTTTAAAAAAATATAGAATGTTTGGGGGTTCAAAGTAATTTTTTTTCATGTAAACAAAAAGTGTCAAAGAAGAGTGGGTGGTGTGTGGCTTCTAATGTTGGTCTTGAAATGCCAGGATAGTAGAAGCACCACCCCAAATGACCCCTTTTTGGAAAGTAAAAACTCCAAGGTATTTTCTAAGGGACTGCGTAAATTCCAATATACAGTGGGGATCGAAAGTTTGGGCACCCCAGCTAAACATTTGTATTAATGTGCATAAAGAAGCCAAGGAAAGATGGAAAAATCTCCAAAAGGCATCAAATTACAGATTAGACATTCTTATAATATGTCAACAAAAGTTAGATTTTATTTCCATCATTTACACTTTCAAAATAACAGAAAACAAAAAAATGGCGTCTGCAAAAGTTTGGGCACCCTGCAGAGTTAATATCTTGTACTGCCCCCTTTGGCAAGTATCACAGCTTGTAAACGCTTTTTGTAGCCAGCCAAGAGTCTTTCAATTCTTGTTTGAGGTATCTTTGCCCATTCTTCCTTACAAAAGTCTTCCAGTTCTTTGAGATTTCTGGGCTGTCTGTCACGCACTGCTCTTTTAAGGTCTATCCATAGATTTTCAATTATGTTGAGGTCAGGAGATTGTGAAGGCCATGGCAAAACCTTCAGTTTACGCCTCTTGATGTAATCCCCCGTGGATTTCGAGGTGTGTTTAGGATCATTATCCATTTGTAGAAGCCATCCTCTCTTTAAATTCAGCTTTTTCACAGATGGCATCAAGTTACCATCCAAAATTTGCTGAAATTTTATTGAATCCATTTTTCCTTCTACTCGTGAGATGTTCCCTGTGCCACTGGCTGCAACACAACCCCAAAGCATGATTGATCCAACCCATGCTTAACAGTTGGACAGAGGTTCTTTTCATTAAATTCTGTGCCCCTTCTTCTCCAAACGTACCTTTGCTCATTCCGGCCAAAAAGTTCAATTTTAACCTCATCGGTCCACAGAACTTGTTTCCAAAATGCATCAGGCTTGTCTATATGTTCATTTGCAAAGTTCAAGCGATGATTTTTGTGGTGAGGACGAAGAGGTTTTCTTCTGATGACTCTTCCATGAAGACCATATTTGTACAAGTATCTCTTTATAGTGGAATAGTGTACCACAACTCCAGTGTCTGCCAGATCTTTCTGGAGGGATCGTGCAGTCAAACGTGGGTTTTCAATTGTTTTTCTCACAATCCTGCGAGCTGTTCTGTCTGATATTTTTCTTGGTCTTCCAGATCTTGCTTTAATTTCCACTGTTCCTGATGACTGCCATTTCTTAATTACATTCCAAACAGAGGATATTGACATCTGAAAACGCTTTGCTATCTTCTTATAGCCTTCTCCAGCTTTGTGTGCGTCAACTATTTTCAGTTTCAGTTTTCTAGACAACTGCTTAGAAGAACCCATGGTGCTGATTGTTGGGGCAAGGTCAGATGAGTCTGGGCATTTAAAACCTTTGAGATTGACATCACCTGGTCTTCCCAGACGATGATTGAGAACAATCCATGACACTGGCAGGTCTCAGATTGGCAAAGGGGGCAGTGCATGCTATAAATTGTGCAGGGTGCCCAAACTTTTGCAGATGCCATTTTTTTGTTTTCTGTTATTTTGAAAGTGTAAATGATGGAAATAAAATCTAACTTTTGTTGACATATTATAAGAATGTCTAATCTGTAATTTGATGCCTTTTGGAGATTTTTCCATCTTTCCTTGGCTTCTTTATGCACATTAATACAAATTTTTAGCTGGGGTGCCCAAACTTTCGATCCCCACTGTATATACCATAGTTTGTAGACGCTATAACTTTCGCATAAACCAATTAATATACATGTATTGGAATTTTTTTTTACTAAAGAAATGTAGCAGAATACATTTTGGCCTAAATTTATGACTAAATTTGAGCTTATTGGATAATTTTTATAACAAAATAGAAAATATTGTTTTTTTTTCAAAATGTTTTTTTTTCACTTTTAATTTATATCACAACAAATAAAAAAGCAGTGGTGATCAAATACCGCCAAAAGTAAGCTCTATTTGTGTGGAAAAAAGGACATGAATTGTAGCGTTGCATGACCGTGCAATTACCAGCTAAGACAGCGCAGTGCCAAACAGCACTGTCAGGAAGGGGTTAAACCTTCTGAGGCTGAAGTGATTAAAGTGAAATTAAAGTGAGATTAAAAATACCCAATTACTTTAAATACCATGCCTGGGGTGTTCTAATGCTGCCTGTGAAGATTCTTGTATCTGTGATGTACAGAAAGCACTGCTGCAGCACTGACATTTAACCTCCCTGGCGGTATGATTATTTCAGATTTTTGGTGCTGAAAGCGGTACCATTATTTTTCATGGAAATATGTAGTTTTTTTATTGTAGGCCTGTAATTTTTAGAAATAACTCACTGAAATCTGTCCGAACAAGAGTCTAGTAAACATTCCGGATATGATAAAACTTGAAACACAAAATCATAAATTATAATGTAATAAATAATCATAAAAAATAATAATATAATAATAATAAATTTAATTCAATAATATAATCAAACCAAAAACAGAAATTTGAAATATAGCGCCAAGTTCGTACATCGCTAAGCAAAGTTGCAAAATTGTTTTCAGTGTCTGATGACGAATTTCTCCACGAATCATTATCACTCAATTCTGCAAGTGGTTCTGATTTACTATCGCTGTTCTCTAGCTGATCTAAAACCGCTTTTGACCTAAAGGGATGCTTTTTGGATGCCATGGACTTTTCTAAGTTTCCAGGCAGAAAGAACAGTCAAAATGCAGACAGGGGACAGGACAAAGCACTAGGGACAATATGTATGTGAAATGGGTTGAAACAGCAATGTTTTACTATGTAAAATTTGTTTTGAAAAAAATGAAATTTTTTTAAAATTTTCAAATTTCCCGCCGCCACCTGCGCACGTATGTCCCGACGTCACAGGGACCGGAACACAGAAGCCGGATGCCGGCATCAGCCGGAGGAGATGGCCGGGGACGCTGCAGGGGACACATCGCGGGAGCGAAGGACAAGTTAGCTCTGCAGGGACTCCCTATGCAGCGCCGCATGGTAAGCCCGAGTGTAGACAGTGCTTCTTGAAACCTACCCGGGTAGGATAAAATTTGAAACACAAAATCATAAATTATAATTTAATAAATAATCATAAAAATAATATAATAATAATACATTTAATTCAATAATATAATCAAACCAAAAACACTGAAATTTGAAATATAGCGCCAAGTTCGCACATCACTAAGCAAAGTTGCAGAATCGTTTTCAGTGTCTGATGACGAATTTCCCCACAAATCATTATCACTCAATTCTGCAAGTGGTTCTGATTTACTATCGCTGTTCTCTAGCTGGTCTAAAATCGCTTTTGACCTAAAGGAATGCTTTTTGGACGCCATGGACTTTTCCCAGTTTCCAGGCAGAAAGAACAGTCAAAATGCAGGCAGGGCACAGGACAAAGCAGTAGGGACAAAATGTATGTGAAATGACATCTTTTAAAACTTTCAAATTTGCCGCCCCCGTACTTCCTGACATCACAGGGACCAGAACACGGAAGCCAGATGCCGGCATCGGCCTGAGGAGATGGCCGGGGACGCTGCAGGGGACACATCGTGGAAGCAAAGGACAAGGTAAGCGCTGCAGGGAATCCCTATGCAGCGCCGCATGGTAAGCCCGAGTGTAGCTTGGGGTTACCGCTTGTGGTACTGAAACGTTACCCCGAGCTACACTCGGGAATACCACCAGGGAGGTTAAAAAAGGAAAAAAAGTGTTTTAAAAACAGTACACAAGGGTCTGCTATACATTTTGTAGGACTACTGAAGGAGTCTATGTGATTTTTTTGTTTTAAACCACTTCAAGACCAGACACTTTCACTCCCTTCCAGGCTTTCCAGGGGTATATGTTTGCTGACTGCCTATCACATTTTTAGACGCCCTAGAGCACCAGGACAGTGGAAACATCCACTAAATGAACATATTTTGGAAAGCAAACATCCCAAGGTATTTTATAAGAGACATGGACAATCTTTTGAAGAATTCAGGAGGAGTTTCTCCAGAGGACACATGGATGAGTAGAGTAGTCAGTAGCCAGAGCCAGGATCAATACAGAACAGCAGACAGGAGCAAGGTCAGGATCAAGCCAGGGTCATACACAGAGCAGCAGACAGGAGCAAGGTCAGCATCAAGCCAGGGTCATACACAGAGCAGCGGACAGGTGCGAGGTCAGGATCAAGCCAGGGTCATACATAGAGCAGTAGACAGGAGCAAGGTAAGGATCATGCCAGGGTAGAGAGCCAGGAGGAGAGCCAAAGCAAGGTCAGGGTCAAGCCAGGTCGGTAACCTGTAATCAGCAGTATACACAGGAACAGGGGGCTAACGATAATCCAGCAATTATTGTGCAGAGCTGCAGTCCTTATAAAGGCCACTGAGGTCAGCAATTATCGCACCCTGCGTGTGCCATGCACTTTCACACACAGGAATGCGTGATTGCATGCTGTCCGCCTATGCGCATGCGAATTAGCGTGGCCATATTGGGCATTGGAGCATTTGCCAGGGCTTCCTTATCTTTTCTCCTGACAATATTTCTCACATACAGCATGGACATACCTAGAATTACAACCCAATACTATATATACTGGTCATTGTATCTTGTGTATCACACAAATCAACCAATTTCATTAAAGCCAATGTACTGTAAAGGCTGCCTCTATATGAGTGGTTAGGAAATAAAGCTTAATGTAGCATCACCTATAGCCGTCTCAGTTCCTATAAGCCAATGAAGTCTAGCCTGCTTGTACATGGCTGCCTCCAGGAATTCCATGTTTACTGGCCAGTAAGTACAAGAGGTGAAAGAAAGGAAGAACAAAAGAGTTGTTGTGGTTCCAGGATTGCAGTTGTCCTCAGGGGATGGCAGGGACTGGTGTCTCTCAGGAATATAGATAGATGTACAGATGTGTCAGTTCAGGTGCAGGCAGAGACATGGTCAGCAAACAAAGGAATAGCCCCCTAAAATCCACACCAGACCCTTAATGAAAGCATGCAGGTTGGCTGGCCAGGAAAGGGGGAGTTAGGTGTTTTCTTCCCTCTTGAACCATACCAACCTTCAACATGGGGAGTACCTTACTAGGGGAATTCCACTGGCCAAGCACCTTGTTCCCATATTGATGAGGACAAGGGCTTATGGCCCTGGCTGGTGGTTGTGGGGGTCTGCGAATAAGGGGCTTATCGAAATCTGGAAGTCCTCTTTAACAATAGGAATAAAGACACATTTGACAAATCCTTTATTAAAAAAAAAAATAAAGTTCTCCTACAAAGTTCTTAGAAAAAAACTCAACAGACCCAGTGTACAGAACTGATAATAATGCTACTTAAAGGTGTCTTACAGCTCTCTGAGCTGTCATCAGCTATATAAGGGATGGGGTGGGGATAGTGATGACATTGTTGACCAAATATGGCTATAACAGTGATGTCTCTATCCCTTTTCTTATGTAACGGGAATTCCCAGTGACATCGACAATTCCTAAGGATGCAGTAGGTACAAGCACAGTGGGAATTACCACTTCTATATATATGATGTTCAGCTCCCACTGTACAGGTGGTTGAAAGGGCAAGGCTCAGTCCTAGATTTGGACTACACCATTGGCTCATACCTGGTTAATGCTGGACAACTTGAAATCTGTGCATACCAGATACAGACTTCCCCTGTGAAAAAAACCCAAAACAAAACATGAATACAGTCTTAAGTATGGTATCTGTATCAGATCTCATATCTCACATTTGTGCAAATATGGTTTATTATTGTCACCATCAAAAAGCTATTCCAGCACAATGATGTGCAGTTGGTACTGAAGCAAGTGTATGTAGCCATGCAGTGACTAAACAAGGATTCAGGAGTTTAGCTAAGATGAAAAAAAGTATGAAAAAAATAGTGTTACATGAAAAAAACAATTGTTTATGACAGCACTTCTTTAAAAAAAAGTTTGGTGTAAGAGGTAAAGATCAAAATGCTTAAAGACTAAAGCATATAGCGTCAGGCTAAAATTATTATAACTAAATTTTTTTTAAAATGTGTTTGTAATTTGATTGGCTGTTACATGTAAAACCCATTACTTTTATTCCTTTTCCCTTTCTTTTCCCCTTTCCCTTTCCCCATCTTTGCCCCTTTCCCTTTCCTTTCTCAAATTCTTTAGTAAATTAGTCACATGATGTTCAGTTTGTATACCAAGATATGTGCAAGAAAATCATTTTTTGCTTGAACATGATTATGATTCTAGTGAATGCATATCTACCATATTCACTAAATGCGCATTTACTTTGCTAAGTGAATATTTTAGTGAATCAGCCCATTGTGTGGACAGTTATTTATGCTTTATAAATTGCAAAATAAGTGAGAAAATTCCATATTTTTTTTACATACTGATACATTTCTACAAGATGATTTTGAGTTAATTGGAAAAGAAAATAGAGTTGTTTGACAGATATAAGTTAATCTCTTGATCTTTTGACTCTCGGTATGTAAAATGAACAAGGTACTGGATTATAGCCAGCAACTGAGCATAATGTTGATTGGACAATGCTTCAAGGAAGGAGAAAAGGTGTTGATGAGCAGATTGTTGAAGAGAGCAAGGACACGTGCACTTTAATACCACTGACATAATGATTTGATGTAAAGACCCAATTAACACACTTATCTCGGCTGCATTCCAATATCTGACACATTAATTTTATCTGTATTGTGTACATTTCTTTACACACATAAACTGTTCCTCTTTTAGACTAATTATCATTGTAGCAGTCTGCTAGTTGAGTAATAAAAACACATCCTTGTCACAGAAATATGAATGCTTTATATGTTTGAAGCATACCTGTGTATTTGGGGATACTTGATTTCTTTTACCTTAGAATAGATAAAATTAATATTTTTTGTTTCTTAGTCATGAGCAGCAAAATTTTAACAAGCCTTCTCTCTTAAAGGCTACGTTTATTTTGGGTGTAGCGTGTAACATGCTCCAGCACTTCCAGCTGCAGCCCCCAATCCTCACCTTCCCCCCACTTGACAGCTGGAGGGGATTACTTACCTCACCCACTGTCACAATTTAAAATCAGCACAACTGTGCAGGGCTCTGCCTACACAGCCACATCATTCATTCATAGGAATATGTGAATAAATGAACTACAAGTCTGGTCTGCCACATCGGCAGATGTATTAAAGTTCTCAGTGACCTCGGGGGCACTGGTGTGCACTCTCATAGTTCATTGACACTTCCTACAGCTTTCAAACAGAAAAACGGTACAAAGGTATGGGCATAAAGCTGTAGGCAGTGCTATCAGGAGTCTGACATTGCACCCACGATCTACTGATCATGGTTGCAATGCTAACATGTTATGCTTTAAAATTGACTAGACTACAGTACTTAAACATCTCCATATGTGACACTTTAAAAGCCTTTACAGGTTGCTGGTTTTGAGTTACACAGTATGTCTGGTACTTGAATCATTGCTCTCACTCTAATGTTCATGGTGATACCTCACATGTATGGTGCGATTACTGTTTACATATGTGCACAGGATTGACTATTTTGTTCTCTATTGTGTGGGAGCATGGTGGGAGGGGTACTTTAAAATGTTTTTATTTTATTTTTTTTTTTTTTACTTTTAATTGCTATCACAAGAAATGTAAACATCTCTTTTGATATCAACAAAAAATTACAGGTACTCTTTACTGAAACATCTGAGGTCTATTAGATGTCTCCTCCGCCTTTGAAAGCTTTGGATCAAACTTGGATCGGTTCAATCCAAAACTTTCCTAAACTGGCAATGGCCGGTAAACAACTGGCAGAAACCAAAAGTGAGGAATCCTTGTCGCTTCTAGTTTCTGATGTCAAACAGTGGGAGAAACAACATTCATTCCTCCCACAGTGTCTCGGGTAATTTATGCCACATATGTATCCTTATTGGGCTCTCCCATGTGATCGGCGTGAGGGGGGCCCCTTCTGCTGCTACCGGAGCTGTCATTGACCATATAAATGAAGGGGCTGAGATAATGCTTACATAATTGCCCAAATATGGTCATGTAGAACCACTTCTGCTAGAATCGGCAAACATTCCATCTAAGAGAGCTTATTTGAGGAGTTCCCTGATCAGAACATTTCTCTACAAGATTAGTACTCATGGGGAACTTAAAAACACAGGAAGAGATGCTGGAATGGGAATGTAAATTCATGCAAAAAACACAGAACTCTAGAATATAAGCTAAAAAGGGACAGGGATGTTATGTGCCACAATTTTTTTTTGAATATCTTAGCTCTGACAATAGTGCCTGTTTTTTTTGCAGGCCTGTCATCAAAGGTATACAAATACAGTATTTGAAAGGACTTTTACATCCTCATCGAGGTGACACATTTGCCTAGTTTTTTTATTCCATAGTTAAATGGCCCAAAGCACTCTTAAACCTTTTTTTGCCATCAACATATGGCATATAAAAGCACAGGAATGAATGAACAGGAATCCTCTGTACAGTTATTGTAAAAAGATAAAAAATTACAATATGCAGTTGCAATAGAGAAACATTGTGCGTAACTCAAGGAGTTATATATACAGTAAAGGTTATAGAAAAAGGAGTGCATGTACTAGCTTATGAACAATGACATATACGAGGAAGAGTGCGGTTTGTACAAATGTTAATCTACAGAATGGTTGTGAACTAGAGAGGGTTGAGTAGCCACCCTTGCATGGGCTAATTGAAGAAAGGAATACAGATAGCACTGTGAAATATGAGAAGGTGTGATATCGGTAGAGAGCAATAGCAGGGAGCCAAAATAATGCATCTACTGCTAGTT
The DNA here is from genome assembly GCF_062004578.1 of Staurois parvus. Lineage (NCBI taxonomy): Eukaryota > Metazoa > Chordata > Amphibia > Anura > Ranidae > Staurois > Staurois parvus. Next base: position 4,686,150 of record NW_028317994.1, on the reverse strand, counting down.
AGTGGATGTAGTAGGGATAATAAAAGAAGGAAATAGAAAGGAGGGGGTGGGAAAGCGAAAAGGGATCATTTTCCAGCATGGCACTGGATTTCTAAACTGTGTGGCAGAAGAGTAGTGGCCTTATGGTGCAGAGTGTAGAGATTCATCTAAATTAAAAGGCAAGAAATGGGTAACCAAAGGACGCCACATTATTTCATATTATGTACTTTATCTAAATAGATGGCTTCCATGTTACCATGGATCATTCCTTGGGTAACTCTATTCTTGGAAAATAATATACATTTTAATTAGAATTCAGATAATTCAGTTAACATACCCAAAGCACATGAAACCACCTAACCGTCTATGTTATCACTACATCTACACTACACCTCCATCTCTTTGATGATCACCATCACTCTCCAATGCCTGTTGTCCTTGCTTAACTTCAGTGCATTTCTGTGTGTGCAGCATGCACAGGAATCCTAACTTCTCACCCATCTCCCAAGCCTATCACCTAAAATGACAGGGGTAAGTAATCAGTGGGCACTTGCCAGGCAGGTTAGTAAGAATAAATGGAAGAAAAATACAATATGGTTCACTAAAGACATAAGTAGGATAGTAAAGGAAAAACAATCAGCACAATTACTTTTGTTCAGTCTTCTCAGAAATAAATTATACTAACAATAATAAGTTGAGAAATCATATTGGTTCTAGTAATGATGGTTCATTTTTAGGATTTCCAGATACAGAGGTAGCAGAGGCTCTGGGTCGATTAAAGATTAATAAAGCAATGGGCCCTGTTGGTATTCATCTCAGATTTCTAAGAGAACTTTGGGTATAGTTGTTGGACCATTAACTGATCTTTTTAATCTTCTAACAGGAGATGTTTCTCATTACTCGTGGACAGCTAATGGACAGCTAATATTGTACCTTTGCACAAGAAGGGCTGCAAGGTAGAAGCTGGCAATTACAGGCCAGTGAGTTTAACATTGGTTGTAGTCACTGCTGAAAAGAAGGATCGTTGACTATTTAAAAACACAACTTGCTGGATCCAAAGCAACATGGCTTTACTGAAGGCAGATCATGTCAAACTAATCTGATTGGATTTTGTTACTATATTACCAATGTTTTGGACCAGGGTGGTGCTGTGGACATAGCATATCTTGATTTCAGCAAGGCATTTGATACAGTTCCACATAATGATTTAATACAAATGTTGTACAAACTAGGACTTAGCCTTTGGGTGGTTCAGTTTATATGCAGCTGGCTAAAGGATAGATACCAGAGTGTGGTTGTAAATGGAGTTCATTTGGAACAGAGACCAGTCACTAGTGGTGTACCCCAAGCCTCTGTACTGGGTTCTGTTCTATTTAATCTATATGTAAGTGATATAACTAAAGTTTTTTGGGTAAAGTATGTCTTTTTACTGATGACACAAAAGTATGTAATAGAGTTGATATCCCTGGAGGTGTCTGTAACATGGAACATGATTTGGCATTGCTGGGAAGATTGGTCAAAAAAGTGGAAAAAAACAGTTCAATGTTTCTAAATGTAAAATAATGCACCTACAAAAAAATGAATCCCTTGAGGGAGTACAAAATTGGGGGTACAGTGTTGGCCAGCACTTCAGAGGAAAAGGACTTGGGGGTACATATTTCAGATGATTGCAAAATGAGCAAACAGTGTGGCCACGTACTGGGGAAAGTGAATAGAATTCTAGGATGCATCACCAGAGGGGTCACCAGCAGGAGGAAGGTGGTCCTGATTTCCCTATATAGATGTTTAGTTAGACTTCATTTAAAATACTGTGTCCAGTTCTGGAGACCTCACTTATAAAAAGATATTGATAAGATAGAATAAGTCCAGAGACGGGTAACAAAAATAGTGAAAGGTCTGGGGGATGAAACATATCAAGAGTGATTTAAGGAACTTAACATATACAGTCTGGAGAAAAGAAGTGAAAAGGGAGACATGACTGAAACCTTTAAATACATCAAGGGGGTGAATAAGGTTCGGAAGGGCAGTATTTTCAACACAAAATAAAAATCAAGAAGACGGAGAAATTACCTTACACTAACTGGAGGAAAGTTCACAACTAATCTCAGAAAGTACTATTTTACTGAAAGAGTAATTGATGCTTGGAAACAACTTCCAGCAGAGGTAGTGAGCCAGTCAACAGTAAATAGCTTCAAACATGCTTGGTACAAGCATATATCTAAAGTTAAAAGTTAGCAACCCCCCCCAAAAAAACCCCAAAAAACCAACCCCCCCAAAAACACACAAAAAAAAGAAAACACACACACAAAAAAAAAAACAAAAAGCGGGCAGACTCAATGAACCACTTGGTCTTTTTCTGCCATCACTTTTCTATGTTTCTATCTTCTACATCATAGATCCCCTCCTCCAGCCACATCACACAGCATCAGGCCAACAGAGGCTATACTGACATTCTCTAAGCAGTGCAGCTGGTAAACGTTTACTAGTAGCCACTTAAAAAACTGAATAATTATTACATGCCTAGTGACAATGGGGTAAATTCACTAAGAGTTAAATAAAAACTGATCTAAACTAAAAATTGCTGCAAAATAACACATAATGCGGTAATATTTTTGCAAATGTGCAATTCACTAAGAATTTTGCGGTAAATAACTCTTGCAGTAACATATCTGTATTGCAGTAATTACCTAGGGTTGCCACCTCATCCCCTGAAAATTGAACACATATTAATTACTCAGGTTCTGTGGCTGATTACGGTGGCAATTAAACTCACCTAGCCCTTTATCTGCATTAAATTAGCCTCAGAACCTGTGTAATATATGTTCAGCTTTAAAGGGATGAGGTGCCAACCTTATAATTACTGCATATTTTCATGTAGTAATTTATCGCACAGTATCTGATTGTTAAGGAAGCCAGCCATGGTGTTCTTAACAACAGATACCTCATCAGCTGTCAGTGTGTGTCCCACTGACAGCTGACAGAAAAAGAAACAAGCAACTAATTACTAATGATGAAAAAAACAGTGTGCCCCCCCCCCCATCCATACCAAGCCCTTTGAGTCTGGTATGGATTTTGGGGGAACTCCACACCAAAATAAAAATTAAAAAAAATGGTGTGCAGGTCCCCTCACAATCCTTAGGGATTTTGAGTCTGGTATGGATCTGGGGAGGACCCCACACTGTTTAAAAAGTTTTTTTCCATGGGGTTCCCCTTAATATCCATACCAGACACCTGGGGGTTGGGGGGACCCCCTCGCTGCATCTGAAAAACTACTGCATGTGCAACGATAAATCTATAATTTATTTCAGTTACAACAAAATATAGTTCTATTAACAAAAATGATCCAAATTGCACCACCAAATTTTCTTAATTTTATATGTAGCTAAACTGTCACCTATTCCCTAGAGAAAGATGTTAACGACAGAAAGATGAGGAATATTTAAGAAGACATATTTTGCCTCTGAGTAGTAACTGGTATATAAAAGTTCCCAATAGAAAAATTATTAACTTTTCAAAAAAAGGATTGATGATGCGTAAAAACTTTAATGATGGATCCACAATGTTGATGACTCCTGGAGAAGTGGATCAAGTTCATGAAATGCATTGAGCCTAGCAAGTTGGGTCACCTGTGAAGCAATATATCTATCTATGAAGTTGCTATTTTTCTGCTTTTATGATACAGTGCTTTGTGATGTCAACATGAGTATTATATGTGTTGGATTTTTTATATGAAATTAATAGTGTTTTTATATATAGGTGCTTTGCCTCAAAAGTTCTCATGTATTTTTAGGGGTTTTTCTCTTTCCCCCTTTTTCTTTGGTTAATGAGTATATGTTTGCAAATGATTGAATAATGAAAGTCATCAGAGCTTCATCTCATTCAGTAAGCTCTGGGGAAAATTTCCTTGCAAAGTGAACTATTTATTTGCCTTTAGTAAATCAACCCTATTATTTATTGATAGACTTTAGAGACCATTGAGTAGTTACCCTTTACTTCCTCCCATTTTTCTGTTGCGATCACTGACTTGCTTCAAAGTGGAACAACTGTCCTCTTTTCTTTCTTCTGTTGTGTCAGTTAGAGGCTGGAATGGTGTGACTGTCTAAATTTTGGAAATACCTTGTGTAATGACATGGAAGGTTTCTCATGATATACTAAAAGGAGTTTGAGATGTATGTATTTAGGACTTTGCAGAAACATTCCAACCAAATAAGAATTGCAAGATTTTTTTTTTTTATGTTGTACTGTTGTTTTAAGATGAACATTTACCTCTTAATTACATATTGATATAAAAAAAAGATAACAAATAACTTCTAACTTAACATCCTTTAAATGTAAACATTTTTGAGACAACTGTATTAGATGTTAAACAACTTATTAAGTAAGAGTAAGTAGGATAGTGAAGGAAAAAAAGTCAGCCATAGGAGCAAAAAGGAAATGGAAAGTGTAGCTGATAGATAAGTGTATAAAACAAACAAAAGAGGCCAAATATATTATCAGTGCTGCTAGAGCATAGAAAAAGAGACTAAACATTTTTAGGGATGTCAATGATAGAAAGAAAATAAACTATGAAATCACAAAAATGAAAATTGGGTGCAATGCTTAGGTTGAAGGAAGCCTAGAAATAGCTAACCATTTAAACAGGGATATCCTGTTAGATCATATTGGTTCTAACAGTGAAGGGCTGTTTTCAGGCTTTATAAAGACAGAGGTACCTGGTTCAATGAATCCCTCTTTTTGCCTGTAGTTGAATGTAGGAAATTAATTATAGTACATAGGAGACATCTGAGCTCACTTGTGAAAGAAGATTGATGTGGCCAAAAGATAACAGTTGGTAAACAATCTATTAACACTGACACATGTATCTCATCAGCCTGAGAAATCATGTTTGCTCTCCAAAGTAGAAAAAGAACACTATCCAAGGGGAAAAACATTGTCCACAGCAAATGGTATGAAACCAGTGTATCAGCAGAGACAAACATGAAGTGCCTAATATATGTAAAAAAAAAGATTTGTTCTACACTTGCTAATGTTACTTGTCAGTATGAGAGCTCTTGCCTGTCAGCATTAGCAGTCCTCCTTCAGCAATTGTCTGGTGTGGTAGTGAGTGACCTGGCTGAGAAGCAGAGCAAAACATTGGACACGCATTAAAGATGTTAATTTTTTAGCTCCTCTTTAAGTCCTGTTTGTGTGTGTCTCTCTCTCTTTGGATGCATTTATTACATTTTTTGTGCACACAGACGCCTTTAGGATTTTTTTTTCATTTATTGTTGTAATCCAATCAACTTTATAAATATGTACATTTTAATGAACAGTTTGTGCTTAAAAGGAGAGATGATATTGTCCTTCTTAACTTCTAATTGTAAATAGCAGTCATTGACTGAAATGGAAGCAGAGAGTATGCTATTAAACCAATTTTCCTAGTGGAAAATATCATATAATGGAGATCACATGCTCCAGGGTTTTAGGTAGTAATATGATGCAAAGAGAATATAGTGCTGCAACTTCCAACAAACAATAAGACAATAGCATTTAGCATTTTAATTTAAATTCATGAAAGCTATTTTTAAATCAATTGCACCTGGCAATTTTAGATAAAACCCTGAATACAGCACATTAAAGATCTGAATACCTACTAAAAACAGATTTTTTTTTTGTAATACTGAAACACCTGCTATTTGTCTTTTACACTTAATACACTTTATTAAAGGCTAAGAATATTATTATCAGTGTGCATTCATGTTAATGTATCTCTTAATTTCCTTTTTGGTTAGTTTAGTAATTTTGGAGAGTTACTGATGCCTACTAAAACACTTAGGGACCTTTCTTTGGGTACACATGCTTTGTACCCAGGTTTAAGACAGACACTAAAGTGACTTTTTTTGTAACTTTATAAGTCTGCATGAATAAATATCACAATTCCATACACAATACAGAACAATTTCTACAAGCTCTGCATTTTATCACTGAGGTCATTCATGTGACTTTGATAATGCTGAAATAATGTCATCAGTCTGCTGAAGGCAGAAGGAAGCATTTCTTCATTCACATATTGCCTGGTGATCTCTCAGGCTGTAAAATGTGTAATTTTGCAGCATGTCATGTTAAAAGGCTGCAGCAGGGGGTGATCTGTGCCAGACATATTTAACCACAGCCAAAAACTGCACAGGTATGGAAACTTATGACTGTGTCCTCTCTGAGACAACTTCTCAGTCTCTAAAGTAGCTGATTACCCTGGATGATGCCTGAATAAAGATGGGTCCAACATCTGATGGGAAAAGCAGAAGACGACATTGTCAAAGGTAGTGTCATAATCTTTGAAAGAAGAAATAACTGACAATATGTAAATTAAGCCAGATTCTTTAACCTCCCTAGTGGTATTCCCGAGTGTAGCTCGGGGTAAAGTTTCAGTACCAAAAGCGGTAACCCCGAGCTACACTTGGGCTTACCATGCGGCGTTGCACAGGGATTCCCTACAGCGCTTACCTTGTCCTTCGCTCCCGCGATGTGTCCCCTGCAGTGTCCCCGGCCATCTCCTCCAGCTGATGCCGGCATCTGGCTTCCGTGTTCCAGTCCCTGTGACGTTGGGACATACGGGCGCCGGAACCGGCGGCAAATTTGAAAATTTTAAAAAAATGACATTTTTTTTAAAACGATTATTTCATAGCAAAACATTCCTGTATCAAAGCATTTCACATACATTTTGTCCCTACTGCTTTGTCCTGTGCCCTGCCCACATTTTGACTGTTCTTTCTGCCTGGAAACTTAGAAAAGTCCACAGCGTCCAAAAAGCGTCCCTTTAGGTCAAAATTGGTTTTAGACCGGCTAGAGAACAGCAATAGTAAATTAGAACCACTTGCAGAATTGAGTGATAATGATTCATGGGGGAAATTCGTCATCAGACACTGAAAACGATTTTGCAACTTTGCTCAGTGATGTGCGAACTTGGCGCTATATTTCAAATTTCAGTGTTTTTGGTTTGATTATATTATTGAATTAAATTTATTATTATTATATTATTAATTTTTATGAGTATTTATTAAATTATAATTTCGTGTTTCAAGTTTTATCATATCCGGAATGTTTACTAGACTCTTGTTCGGACAGATTTCAGGGAGTTATTCCTAAATTACAGGCCTACAATAAAAAAAATACATACCGTATTTGCCGGCGTATAAGACGACTGGGCGTATAAGACGACCCCCCTACTTTTCCTGCTAAAATGTAGTGTTTGGGCTATACTCGCCGTATAAGACTACCCCTCTTCCAATGCACACCAGTGGGAGGAATAGTGCCCCATCATTGGTATCAGTGGCAGGAATGGTGCCCCATCATTGGTATCAGTGGCAGGAATAGTGCCCCATCATTGGTGTCAGTGGGAGGAATGGTGTCCCATCATTGGTGTCAGTGAGGGGTGGAATAGTGCCCCATCATTGGTGTCAGTGGGGGGTGGAATAGTGCCCCATCGTTGGTGTCAGTGGGGGGGGGAATAGTGCCCCATCGTTGGTGTCAGTGGGGGGGAGGAATAGTGCCCCATCGTTGGTGTCAGTGGGAGGAATAGTGCCCCATCGTTGGTATCAGTGGGAGGAATAGTGCCCCATCATTGGTATCAGTGACACCAATGATGGGGCACTATTCCTCCCACTGAGACTTGCTGACCCTGTTCTCGTATGGTGCTGCTGCAGCCAGCATATGTGGTTGCAGCAGCACCTCTACACAGAACACTTACCTGCTGCTCCGGCACTCAATTTTCGCGGGGCCGCTCGGCTCCGCCCCCTCGCCGGTGATTGGCCGCCTGTGTGCCTTTCCTGAGCTACAGTTCTGGCGGCCAATCACCGGTGAGGAGGCGGAGCCGAGCAGCCGCACGAACATCCAGTGGCCGAACTGAAGGAGACGCCGCGCTTCCTGGACCGGATCGTCGTGGGACTGGATCCAGGTAAGAGACATCAGCCCCTGCAAACCCCTGTACTTAATGCCGGAGCCCCCCTAACATGTGTACCGGCGTATAAGACGACCCCCGACTTTTGAGAAGATTTTCAAGGGTCAAAAAGTCGTCTTATACGCCGGCAAATACGGTATTTCCATGCAAAAAAATGGTACCGCTTTTGGTACAAAACTCCTGACATAATCATACCGCCAGGAAAGTTAAGTACTTGTATTTTCATAGTAATTTAGACTGAGCAGAGAGCAAACAGAGGTTGGGTTTTTTGCAGATAGAAAATATCCATGCATATGTGGTGAGCGTCCAGGCTGGTAAATTACTGTCAGTACATTGATATGTAGCTTTTACATATGTTCATTTGTGAGTAGAGATCATAAAAAGAGCTTCTTTCCTAAACCAATATGATCATAACCTTATTCTATAAACCACCAAAATGGAACTGGCAGTTGAGATCTAGTCCAGGCTAGTAAGTCCAAGAGCAACTCCATCCAAGCAATTCCTATCATAAGCAAGGTAAAACTGTGTTTGGCATTATATAGCCAGCATGACAAAAAGTTCTCTTCTTTTCTTGTTACTTTTTAGCTTTATTCTTAACTTAAGAATTTATGATTATTATTATTATTATTATTAATAACACTAATATTATTACACAGGATTTATACAGTGCCAACAGTTTGCACAGCACTTTTCAATATAAAGGGAGTCAGTAAAATAACATTACAATTAAAAACAAGTGGGATAAGAAGGCCCTGTTCATAAGAGTTTACAATCTAATAGAGTGGGGCAAGTGGTACAAAAAGTTATAACTGTGGGGATGATGGAAGTGATAAACATTTAGTTAGAGGCATGATAGGATTCCCTGAAAAGATGAGTTTTAGTCCTCATGCACTCTTGACATTTTTACAGCTGCTGTTTTTGGCTTTTGGCATTTTTTTTCTACTGCCAGTAAACCCCCCAGCATGTTATCCTATTTGTCCATGCACACATAGACTGTAATCAACATTTTTTGGCTGGAAAAAAACCTAGGACTAGTGGGTTTCTAGAAGGGTTTTTTTAGCTGTAAAAACACTCTAACACTGAAAAACATGGCACAACACGGTAAAACACTGCAAACTGGTGTTTTTGGGTGTTTTTTTTACCAGAAAAAAAAATTTTTTTAGTCACAAAAACTCTAAAAAATGCAAATGCAGAAAAATGCGGGACAATGACGCTAATCGTGGCAAAATGCCACAAAACGCTAATACAAAAACTCTAAAAAAAGCTGAAAAACTCACATTTTTAACAAGACTTTACACAGCTAATGTTACCAGCTTATCAAAATGCCCCGTGTGCATGGAGCCTAAAGGGATCACCTAAAGGCAGCCAGAATAGGGGATAGCCAGACAGATTAAGATAGAGAGTTCCAGAGGATGGAAGAGGCTCTGGTGAAGCTCTGTAGACAATCATGGAAGGAGCAGACAAGGGAGCTTGAGAGAAGGAGGTCATGAGAGGAGTGGAGAGGATGGTTTGGGTGATATTTGGAGACAAGATTGGTGATGTAGCTCAGGGCAGAGTTGTGAATGGCTTTGTATGTTGTTAGTATTTTGAATGTATTTTTCTGGGGAATCGGAAGCCAGTGGAGGGATTGGCAGAGAGGGGTGGCAGACACTGATCAGTTGGTAAGGTAGATGATTCTGGCAGCAGCACTCACGACAGATTGAAGAAGGGATAGCCTATGGAGAGCTGGGCCTATGAAAAATGAATTGCAATAATCAAGATGAGAGATAACAAGGGAGTGAATGAGTAGCTTGGTGGTTTCATTAGTTAAAAAGGGGTGACTTTTAGAGATGTTACAGAGGTGAAGTCTACAAGCTTTTGACAGCGATTGGATTTGTGGTCAGAGTCTAGGATTACACCAAGTATCCTGACTTGAGGGGAGGGACTGATAGTTTGCATTAATGATCTTGATGGGTCAGAAACAGCATAGGGATGCTTCCCTATTGTCAATTTTACTATGCCCTTTTGCTGTGTGTGGGTGTAAAGGAATTTAAAACAAAGTTGGCAGTCACATGACATTTTGCAGTAACATATTTGAACTTGACACCGGAGGACGGACAGGGCAAAATGTCACATAATCCAAGGTGGATAATTCCATTACAGTTCTATAATGGTGATTTGATTGACCTTATGAGTTTTTTACATCTGTTAGGAACTTGAAAGGCAACCCAGGTGTTGCCTATTTAGCATTCTTCAAAGTGTGAAGTAAATTAAATATCCAACAGAAAGAGAGCTCCTCCCCTTCCTTAATAGGGCTGCAAAGGTGGGCAAAAATGGGAACTCAGGAGATCTTACCACTAAAGTTTCAAAAAGATAGAAAAATCTATTTACAATATTGTGGTTTGGTTTGCAAAAAAGTAATTTTGCTAGAAGGAGGAAGTCAGATAGGGCAGGTTGTGGGAGCCTCATTCTCCTTTGAACCAATGCCTCTCTACTGCCTTTCAAATTTTAATCTGTATAACTACGCCACCCAATGAAAAAAAGAAAGAAAGAAAACTAATAGAAAGACAACAGTGGATCCAAACCTGTAGAAAAACACATTTGCCAGAAAAATTAAAAAAACTTTGCTTTTTGTCATCTTCTAACATGGCAGTTAGTTAATGGAAATGCATGCTTTGAGATTGAAGGGACGTGCAAATATCACATACATTTTGGAAAACATTTAATAAACATTAGACATGGCAATTATTCTGAGTACTTAATTAAGCATGTATGAAATTAATTGTAAGGGGTGCTATGCATTTAACAAATTAACATTTTCCAGTACAGCAGGCATTTCATGCAGCATATTGCTAACAGAGATTAAAACAACCAACACTGCAGGAACACTACAAATGACTTACTTCCACATTGTACTGATTGTAAAAAATTAGAAGGCACATAAAATGAAATAATATTTATCATTAAAATACTACCAGCATCTGTAAAAAGAGAATGTTAATATTGGTTTTAGAATTGGGCATAGATTTTCAGGCCTCCCTGTAACTGCAGCTGTTCTTTATGGCCTGTGCCTCTGAAGTATAGTATCTTATATTTATCAGTTCACCAAGAGATCACCTGTGGTTCAAGTTAAATATTGGAAAAGCTCAATCATTCTTACTTGTATACAACAAACAAATAAGAGCCTGGAAAAAACACACGCTAAATACTCATGGCTATATCAATGGCTGTAGTGAATAATCTTGATATTATACTCAAATTAAACATATTAAAAAGACAAATATGCCATTAGAGAGTAAAGGCAAATATTTGTGTGGCAATGTTGACAGAAGTCAACAAGACAGCAGAAGTCAAAAAAGCATCAGATGATGATTATTTAGAAAGTGAAGAGTCTTGGCAATTAAGAAGCAATTGTACATGAACAAGAAATCAGATTAGTCATGTGATGCAAGTCTGAGCTTTGCCAATTTAAGACAAAGAAACAAGTTTTCTTTTTTCATCCATCTCAAGCAGTTTACAGTATACTCAGGGGCGGACTGACAACTCATAGGGCCCCCGGGCAATAGGGGATCATGGGGCCCCTGTGTCCTTGCCCAAACTCAAAAATGCCTATGAAAAAGATACCAGGGGCATCTCATGGGGCCCCCTACTGACACCGGGTCCTCGGGTAGTGCCCGAGTTTCCAAATGGTCAGTCCACCCCTGAGTATACTTACCTATCATTCACTCTTTCAAAACTTCATTCAGCACCAGCAGTAAAAGGATATACCCAGTACTTACAGTCAGGGGCGTATTTACCACAAGGCAAACAAGGCATTTGCCTAGGGCGGCATATTTCAGGGGGGCAGCAGAATCTTTCAGGGTGGCAGTGGCATTTTTCAGGAGGCCCCGAAAGAAGGGATAGAAGAAGGGACACATGCAGCATGGGGACCAGGTGGGATCTGAGAGAGGCTCTGGGGGCTGCTTGATGGTGTATTTAGAGCCTGTTCTTGTTCCCGGGGATGTCCAGAGCCGTAAGGGTGAGTGTCTTCTCTCTCACAGGGGTTGGAGGGGTTGCCAGTGTATGGGTGGAGGTGGTAGTGGAAGGCTCTCTCAGGTGTGGGTGGGGCTGTTGTTGGTCAATGTCAGGGGGGAGCAGATTTTTGTGTTGCCTAGGGCAGCACGAAACCTAAATACACCGCTGCTTACAGTTATGATGGTGCATGTGACTTACTGTATGTTTCATTGCTGGACCAATCAAGACTGTCACAGAAGAAGTCCATAGTTTTGTGGGAGACAACACCCCAATGACTCATCAGTTACATATGGTTTTGCTTTCACTTCCAGTTGCTGAGTGGCAGAGAGTGAAAGGGAGGTATGTGTAAGTGTCTGTGGAGGTCTGCAATACAATAAACCTATCATTTATACAAGGAGTGTCCTATGCACTACTACTTCAAACAGTACAATTAAAGGTAAGAATCAAGCAGCTGCTTACATTTAATCTATGTGTCTCCACAGCATAAAATTAAAATAAAAATGTGACGGCTACTTAAACACATGTATCCCAAAGAATACAAACAAAAAATACTCTAAAATAATACTCTAAAAATCTACAAAAAAATCTAAATACTAAAATCTAAAAAAATAAAAAAATTAATAAAAAAAAAAATCTGAATACTAAAGAATCTAAAAAAAACTCTAAAAAAAGTACTCTAATATAAAATGTTCTATCAGTGTCTAAATAATGAATACAATCTTACAACATAAATTTATACATATAAAGTTCAAGTGCAAACAACATGCTCCGAAGAAACATATACTGTGCAATTACGCTGTTCATGTTGTCAATCCTACTGGGGGTTAATACCATGATTCCAGTGCTGTAAATTCAGTGTAAATCATGTGATAAATGACAATTTCTGATATATCCTGCATTAAAATTGATACCACACTCCCAGTGCTGTCAATGTAACCACAAAGGTGCTATCTATAAGTGTCCGCAAAAGCAATATATAAGATCTCAAACAAAGTGTTCAGCATTCAAATATTTCTTAATCCGTGTAATTCAGTCAGGTGTTTATTCATGCAACTTAACCAGTTCTTAGTCCAGATCTTTTTCAGTCCACCCCTCTGCTCCTAATATTATGCTCCACCAATGTGCAAAGTGGCCGTTCACCTTGAATACAGACCTATACTTTTATACAGGTCTACTAGCGCTTGATGGAAAATCCTCTTATGAGTTCCTTTAAAAGTTCATATGCATTATCTCCAAAGGAAAATTTCACTTTAAAACCCATTCCCAGCTTGATCTGAAAATAGATTCACCACAGCTCTGAAAGTTAAAAAAAAACAGCTTCAGCTGCTAGACTCTTATCTACCTCTTATCCAGTGCTGTCTCCCATATACTCACCTGATCATTGATCCAGTGGTACTGCTCTTTTGGGTTAAATGACATCTAGTGCTATTTAATCCATTTCCTTTGAGACCAGAGCGTCAAGCCTCAGTCTCTCTGTCCAGCATTCAGAATAGAATATGCCATTTTGTTTACCATTTAGGATCTGCCTACCACCGAGGTAAGAAAAGGATCATGAGGAGCTCTGTCTTCATCAGAATGAACTCAAGATTGTTGGAAAAAAGGTATGTATATTTATTCTTTTCAAAGTGGAGGGAGGCTCTGGGTCCAGAGTTGGACTTTAAAATAACATGATTTATTTACCTATGTAGTTATTTATGTATTTGATATAGAAAGCAAACTTTTTGAATACTGTGCATAATGCTAAGGCTTTAAAGAGGACTCAACTCATTGATATTGTTTATGATATAGAAGGAAGTAACACTAATTATGTAATCAACATATTAAAGGAAGATCAATGAAGATTCCAGGAGCTCCAAAATATCTAATCATATAAAAATGTGCAGCCTTATGGGATTTTTCTTTCCAACAATACACACCTACACAAAGTTCCTGACAAGTTATTAGAATGAAAGAATAAAGCGTGTCAATTTAATATTTCATTCTCTTTCTCTCTGTACTTCTCAAAGGATTGATTGTTGTATTATGAATATAAAAGTAACTAATAACCCAATGCTCCCAAATTTAGTGAACGAAGAACAAGCCTGTCAGAACGAATGCTCAAGCCTATAAAATTAAGCTGTTGCTTTTTAATTAGTTGCTAGACTTCAAGGTGTTCAAAATACATTTTTGTTGACAGTCTTCTGGGAGCAACTGGCTTGTTTCAGTGTTTTTATGTAGCTTGTATAATTAACCTGTCAAAGTAAAGGCTAACTCCTCACCTCATTGTTCCGACATTGTTGCTTTTATTTGGTCATGTACAGTGCAGAATTATTACACATTTCAAGAAACATTTTTTTAAACAGCAATTATCAGGTGGGTGGCTTGGTGTATTTTAAGATATTAACAGTCTGATGAATGGCTCATTAATCTTCCACTGTGTATGAGATGACAATCACTGTGCATTTATTGGCTACCTTCTGTTATTCTTTAAACATGGGACTCATCAGACTAAGGGAAGCATTTGCTTTATTCTTAGGTTGGCCATTTAACTCAGTTTCTTGCTGACTTAACATGAATGGTCAGTTTGCCTTTCTCCACAAAATGGTTGTCAGGGGGATTATGATGTTTCTTTGGTGTGTTTGGAAATAAAAATCTGATACATCAGTCTGAGTCTGCATTTCATCTTCATTGCTGCTGATAAAGCAATCAATCTATGTTGAAGTAAGAAGAGAAAAGAGGTGATTATTTTGTCCCAGCTCATTCTGCAGCTATTTACGTACTATCATACACACTACCAGTTCCACATCTATTCTTTCTAGAGAAAAAAAGAAAATCCTCCAAATTCAGAATGACTGATAACAGTGTGCAGGCATCTCCAAGCAAGCTTTGTCCTCAAGATACCTCAAACAAAACAATTGTAGTTGGCTTTGCAACACTTTTTTATTTTGTCGCTTTATGGAAAATCCATCAGTGATATTATTAATAGTTTTATTTTGATTTTTGTTTATCATTCTTTGTGTGATATACTGATATAAAGAGTACCACAAAGCAAAATATCAGTACACGTAACTGCACAAACAGAGCTTGCTTGAGAATTATAATGAAGTAAACACTGCTGTATTATTCTTTTTTGCAAATTAAAAATTCTGAAACTGCAAAACCTGCAATACTTATGGCCAGCTTGTAAGATATGTATTTATAATAGTTTTTTATCTTGATGTCGGTAATATTCTTTGTAGATTCCATGGGGTTTATGTACTAAAGCTGGAGAGTGCAAAATCAGACTCACTTCTGCATTGAAATCAATCAGGTTCTAACCTTTAGCTTTGGCAATAAAACCTGGAAGCTGATTGGCGTCTATGCAGAAGTGAGCCTGATTTTGCACTCTCCAGCTGTAGTAAATAAACCCCTATGACTCAACCTGGATCAAACAGCACTGAGAATCTCTCATATCCATAATCTTTCAGATTAAAAAATCCCTGTTCAATGACTGTTAATAAAATATTTAATTAGCTGCAATGAGTTTAGGATTCTTTGCTTTATATATGTTAACCCTACCTCCAGCATATTTGGGCATGTAAAAGTGTACTTAATAGTGTTAGGAAACATTAAAAGTGAATTCACACTTTGCAAAGCAAAATGTCTGTCACCACAGGTACACACAGGAAACAATTGCCCCATTCACTGCAGAATGCTGCCTTTTATCTCAGCATATTGTGCCAAATCTCATGGTAATGTACAGCAATGCTGCATATTATGTACACTTCAAATACAGTTTGTACAAAATAAAAGAAAGGGAGCCATGTGATGCGCTTAATTGCAAACCACCCACCCCTACCTCTGCCAGAAATGGAGAGCTGGCAGAGCAGTGAATGGCTCTAGCAGCTCTCTGTTGCAATGTGAGTTCACCCCAAATCTGAATAATTGAAAATCTCAGAACAATGTTCAAATTTTTGATAGAGTGTAGAAGGGTTTGAAACTTTGATGTGTTTTGAGTGTTATTTTGGGCTTCAGTATAGAAAATTTCTCTTTCATATTGTCATGGTGACAATGGTGTCACCAGACAAGAAGTGAGGAAACATTTGCAATACGGAGATGGACTGCATTTAAAGGCAGCGTAGGGTTCCTGCCTTTATGTAGTCTACTAATACTGTACGTATTTTTTAATTCTGTTTATGTTGCTTTTGGAGATTTTAACTTAAATCCTGTATTATTGGGATATACAAAGGAGCTTATTTTGATGTAAGTAAGCTTATTTGTTTCCTGCTTATGTTGCTTTTGGAGATTTTCACTTCTGTCCTGTTTTAGTGGGATATATAAAGGAACTTATTTTGATGTACTGTAAGTTAAGTCTTTGACTTTATAAAATTCATGTACCAGTGAGATCCATGTGCTTTAAAGCAATCACTCTGCTGTCACTCTTGAGATCAAAATTATTTTAAAGCGGAGTTCCACTCACCCTGTCAAAAAATAAAAGTCAGCAGCTATTACACTGTGAATGACCAGTAGAATATGTATAGGTTTCTTTCAGAAGATAATTACATTATTGAAGTACCACCTGCTCTGGTAATTGGGCAAGTAATTACTGCGTTACTATTAATGGAAGAGGAAACGAAATCTTTAAAATTGTAAAGTTAAATAGAAAGATACTTTTCAAGAAAGATTTCATCATCAGTCCACTAGGCCCCCTTATTTTTCTGTCCATTGCTATTCTAGACAGAAAATGAAAAATAAGGAAAAAAATATTAATAATGTGTAGGTATCCTAGATACACAATAGAGAAATTCTAGAAGCAGCTTGTATATAGAAAAATCTTAGTCTGTTTCCTAAGAGGTCAATTGCATGATTACAGAATAAAAGCACGTTTAACAAACTTATTTACTTAAAACTTCTTGCCATGAAATATGTAATCTTTTCAAGTGACATTGTAAATTGTCTATAATTTTGTCCTCTAAAAGGAGCTGTAACCTTTTTTTTCTATTTTACTTTTTTCTCATCTTGTCATGAAAGTTGTGATTGTGGATTATATTTTGTGACCTTCAGTTATGCAGCTTTAGCATATCTGTAATACTTTAAATGTTCTATCTATAATCCTGGTTTGTCGTCTTTCAACTTTTCCTATTGTGTTCTGTGTAATTGCATCTTTAAAAGCCATGATAGCCATGCCTGTGCATAGCAGGATAATAAAATCTTTGCAGATAAACTATTGGCTAAATGGTAAGTTGCATTTCTGTTTAAATATTATGTAACAAGACAGTAATATTACTGAGTGTTGTGGATGTAATTTTTAATTAGACGTTTTTCAAACTTTTTGTTTAGTGAAAGTACACAAGCCAAACAAAGCAAAGTAGACCAACGTAATATATTGACTATGAAACTTGTGTAGTGTCTAGGTAACCCCCTGCTACATCAATACTTAATCACTATTAATGAAAAATACTAAATCAATATCAATAACTGATAGAAATTTTGTTTATTCCGTTGTATTATTTACAAATTTCTGGTATTCCATATAATATCCAAAATACAGATCAGGATCTAAACATTCAAATCAGACATTGAGGGGTTTATTTACTAAAGCTGGAGAGTCCAAAATCAGACTCCCTTCTGCATAGAAACCAATCAGCTTCTAACCTCAGCTTGTTCAATGAAGCTTTGGCAATGAAACCTGGAAGCTGATTGGTTTCTATGCAGAAGGGAGTCTGATTTTGGACTCTCCAGCTTTAGTAAATAAACCCCTCAGAGTCATATGACAAACTATATTAAGGATCAGAAACCCCAAGCCTAAAGGTCAACTTGGTTCAGGAGACCATAGTTCACAGTATATGACTGTTTACTGTACATATTACATATAATATATAATACATCATTTACATAACACTACAAACAAATTTACATTATCATGAAAACAACAGTAAAACCATGCACAAGTCAAAAAATGAATGAATGCACTGTACAGTATATAGAAGAGAACCAACTACATTTACCTAAGGAAGTAAAGATATGATTCAGGTTCAGATCAAATGTAAGACTGTGATCTGTAATTTAGCTGCAATAGTGCATTGGGGCAGCATTGCAGAACACCAGAAAAACTTTACTGAGTGGTGAGTCAATGAGATTGACAATAAATTTACATCAGGGGGCTAACAGAACCTGTGACAGCAATATGCTAAAGTTAAAAAAATAAAGTAACATATAAAAATAAAAACCTCTGAAAATGTTTAAAGTCCCCTGTGCCCATGTACGTGCACTTAAGAACATAAACGCATGCTGCAGGCGCATCTGCATATGAAAATGATGATTGTGCTAAACATGTTACATTTTACCATGAATGGAAAGGTGCGTTCAAGTGTTACTAAACCCTGGACCCTGCATTCACTCCATCTGGTCTCCCACAGTACACACTACATGGAAGTACAATTGGTTTAGTAAATAGAAACTGCTAAATACCTTTTCTCATCAGCAGTCAGAGCAGTCTTAAAACTTCTATCAGTGTCCAGCAGAGCACTGGGTAAGCTTATAGGAGGAGTTTTAATTCTGCTCTAGGAAGATGCAGAACTCCTGACCTTTGTCTGGACGGTGCTGATTGGCCCTGTGCTGATCACATGCATTCCCCCAATGAAAAAAAAAAACTCTGCACAAGCTCAGTTTGGTGTTTATTGTTAGAGTGTCTCCACATGATATATCTTATCAGGAGATAAGAGGAGGACGCTGGAAGAAGGAGAGGATCAGTGAAGTCAGGATCAAACAGCATTTTTACACAATGCAGAGGATTAACCTCTTAGGTTCTACAGTGAGTATATCAAGCATGCTTTACTGCATATACAGGCTGATTTTACTGTTGTGTTTCAGTAACTCCAGAGCTGTCATTCATGGTTAATTCTAAACTGTTAATTGTAAAGGCTAAAATGACATCTACAGTGGATATAAAAAGTCTACACACCCCTGTTAAAATGTCAGGTTTCTGTGATGTAAAAAAATTATACAAAGATAAATAATTTCAGAACTTTTTCCACCTTTAATGTAACCTATAAACTGTACAACACAGTTGAACAACAAACTGAAATATTTTATGTGAAGGGAAGTAAAAATAAAAAACTAAAATAATGTGCTTGCATAAGTGTGCACACCCTCTTGTAACTGGGGATGTAGCTGTGTTCAGAATGAAGCAATCACATTCAAATAGGAGTCAGTACACATCTGCCATCATTTATAGTGCCTCTGATTAACCCCAAAAAATGCTTTGTCTATTTTTTTACATCACAGAAACCTGACATTTTAACAGGGGTGTGTAGATTATTTTATATCCACTGTATGAACAATTTTGTATAGCAAAGCATGTCACCATTTCACAATTTTAAAGCTTGAAATACTGAGTATCTATGTACGCATAATGACCTCATCTTTTATATTTTACAAAAACATTTATAATACTGTATATTGTGTTTTTGTGTACTACAATTAATGTTAGTGTGTTTTGTACTATTAATTTGCTTATGGGTTTTTTCTTTATAGTTTTCTTTATAGTATATTAGGTAGATTAGGTAGATAATGTATTTATAGTAATACATGCTTTGTTTCAGACCTAAAATGTGCATTTTAACAATGGAATAAAAAGGGCCCTGTTAGATAAGTAATTAAAGGAGTTCAGAGTTTAAAATGTTGACTACTTTTATTGTTAAACAAATTGACATGCAATACTGTATATTAAAATAAGCAAGGATATTATTGCCTTATGTTTGATTTTAAAGGGGAATACAACTTTCAAACAACATTTTATGAATGTTTCTATACCTCCTCCCCACCCCCACTTTGCTCCCCTGGTTTCAACAGTTTTCCACCACTGTGTTTACCTGTGGCTGGCACATTCTTCCTCTTCCATTGGATGGTGTGTGTTTTGTAGAAATCCATAGACCTTTATGGGTTCATAAGACTGATCTGTCAGGCAACAGCACCTGGAATTTTGTGGCATTGCTGCTGATCCTCTGTTACAGAGGACACCCCTGGCAGGTGACACAAGCTGAATCATAGCACAGAGTTTAACCAGTTGCCGCCAAGCCTATGGCTAGATGGCAGCCGGGCAAACACTTCTTCCCTCTGGGAGGATGCCATATGGCGTCCTTTCCAGAACATGCATTGCATATGTCCACAGGGCTGCGCCATGGCAAGATCTGTCACCTGCTGTGTACCTCGTACACGCCCGATGACAGATCTGTGTACTGGCCCCATTGTCAGTATCATGTGACCTGCTGTGACCAATCACAGCAGGTCACATGACAGTTGTATACAATGGATGGCTTCCTTTCATGCCATCCATTGTATACAAGTGTGTCCAGCTGTGAATGGTCACAGCGATCACATGCACAGTCTGGGCCAATCACAGCCCATCTGTGTCATGTGATTAGCTGTGGTCAATCACAGCTAATCACAACAAAAAAACCCTGAATGAATCAATTTCAGTGCTTGCTTATAGCACAGAAATTCTTTACTATAATCAAATTGTGTACAAAAAAAATAAAAAATACTGATCACTTCCCCAAAGTAGTACAATGTTACTATGGTAAATTATACTACATTGGTCATAATGCATTATGAAAGCAAAAAAATAAAAAAAATATATATATTTTTTTTTTGTACTGTCACCAGTCAGTGTCCCTGATCACCGCCACACCAGTTATATGATGGCACTGTACTGCACTGGTGACAGTATATACAAAATAATTGTGAAAAAAAAAAAATTTCTTCATTTTCTGAAAAATTATGACAAAAACATTACAACTTCAAAAAACTCACCATGCCTCTTATGAAATACGTTGGACTGTCTATTTGCAAAAAGGGGTCATTTGGGGGATATCTGTACTGTTCTGACATTTTTGGCCCTCAAGAAATTAGATTGGCTGTCAGTACTTTAGGATTGGTCAATTTTCAGATACTGAATATCCCATCATTTGTGAACTCTATAACTTTCCTACAGACTAAATAATAAATACTGATTTGGGTTATTTACATGAAATAAATGTAGTACAATACACCTTGGCCTAAATTTATGAAGAACAATTATTTATTTACAAATTTTTATAACAGAAACAAAGAAAAATGTGTGTTTTTTTTTTCAAAATTGTTGGTCTTTTTTTGTTAATTTAGCAAAAAATTAAAACCCCAGAGGTTATTAAATACCACCAAAAGAAAGCTCTAGTTGTCTGAACAAAATGATAAAAATGTAGTTTGGGTACAGTGTTGTATGACCGCGCAATTGTCTTTCAAAGTGTAAGAGAGCTGAAACCTGAAAATTGGCCTGGGCAGGAAGGGGGTAAAAGTACCCTGTATGGAAGTGGTTAATTCACAGCTTGGTCTTCATCAGAGAATGCTGTAAGGAGTGATGGGCCAGTTACCCTAGGGCCCCAGGAATACTCTGCTGCAAGAAGCCAGTTCATAGCACTCAGAATTGACTCACTAAAGGGTTGCAGGAACAGGATAGCTAAATTGTGGAGACACAGTGTTAATATTGGAAGGTCAGAATCCTGGTCGAGGTCAAGGCAAGTGGCAGGCAAGAGATTAACAGAAACTAGCAGAGTCAGCAGCAGGGGCAGACTGGTCAACAACAAGCAAAGTAGTAACAACAAAATTTTAATGCACACGGTAGCTGTCAACAAATCACAGCACAGACTGTCAACAAATCACAGCACAGGCCACCATGAGGGAAATAACTTAAATCCCCTCGTGAGCTGTGAGCATGCTCAGCATCAAGGTGGCTCTTCAATACACACTAATACACATACTCAAGTGCATGAACACACATGAATGCCAAAAAAACAATCATGTTTGTGCACATACTCATCCTTACCAGCCATAGCCAAAAAGCCACAACTCCTCTAATCTACAGCATCCCCCACACACATCAGCAATCAGCAACCTGCACAGGAAATCTCCATGACAAATACTTTCTTGTGTCTCTTTTTAGTAGATCACATGACATGTATAAGCCACAAATAAATTATTAGTAACGGTAGACTTGTTGTGCTGGTAACTAATTGCTGGTATCCATAGCGATCACTGTAAGATAGATACACTTCAATTGACAATGCTGCTGATCTCCTCTATGTTCAAAATCTAAAATTAATCTGAAGGATTTTGAGTTGGAAACTTACTTTGTTAGAATATATATATATATATATATATATATATACAGTTGCAAGAAAAAATATGTGAACCCCTTGGGATTACGTGGAGTTTTGCATGAATTGGGCATAAAATGTGCTCTGAACGTCATCTAAGTCACAACAATAGAAGAACACAGTCTGCTGAACATAATACTACACAAACATTAGATGTTGCCATGGTTTAATTGCACATAACATGTAAACATTCACAGTGCAGGGAGGAAAAAGTATGTGTTGCTGACAGCTGTCCTGCCCTTAAAAAACACACACCTGTTTTGGGTTTACTGGTTTCAAGAAGCACTGTCTACACTCGGGCTTACCATGCGGCGCTGCATAGGGAGTCCCTGCAGAGCTTACCTTGTCCTTCGCTCCCGCGATGTGTCCCCTGCAGCGTCCCCGACCATCTCCTCCGGCTGATGCCGGCGTCCGGCTTCTGTGTTCCGGTCCCTGTGACGTCGGGACGTACGTGCGCAGGTGGCGGCGGGACATTTGAAAATTTTAAAAAAATTTCATTTTTTTCAAAACAAATTTTACATAGTAAAACATTGCTGTTTCAAACCATTTCACATACATTTTGTCCCTAGTGCTTTGTCCTGTCCCCTGTCTGCATTTTGACTGTTCTTTCTGCCTGGAAACTTAGAAAAGTCCATGGCGTCCAAAAAGCATCCCTTTAGGTCAAAAGCGGTTTTAGATCAGCTAGAGAAAATCAGAACCACTTGCAGAATTGAGTGATAATGATTCGTGGAGAAATTCGTCATCAGACACTGAAAACAATTTTGCAACTTTGCTTAGTGATGTGCGAACTTGGCGCTATATTTCAAATTTCAGTGTTTTTGGTTTGATTATATTATTGAATTAAATGTATTATTATTATATTATTTTTATGATTATTTATTAAATTATAATTTATGATTTTGTGTTTCAAATTTTATCCTACCCGGGATGTTTACTAGACTCTTGATTGGACAGATTTCAGTGAGTTATTCCTAAATATTACAGCCTACAATAAAAAAAATACATATTTCCATGCAAAATAATGGTACCGCTTTCAGCACCAAAAATCTGAAATAATCATACTGCTAGGGAGGTTAAGGAAATTAAATCAGTAATGATGAAGGAGATAGTTATGCCTAGGTATTTAATCTAGGAAACCTTGATATGGGTGAGGGTATCAGCTATCAGAGATGGGCAGAGATCTAGTGAGCAAGAGTACAGATTTGTCCCAATTATTATTTAATCCATTGAACTGGCCATATTGAGTAATGAGAGACATATCCACCTTGAGGGAGGAGCGAGTATCTTACAGGAAGAAGAGCACATCATCTGCATAAAGTTTATTTCCTCCTCCTGGCCCCTACACAAACAGCTACTCCAGAGGTTTGTTGCATTAAATACGCTAGGAGTTCCATCACCACTAAAAAAAAAATCAGATTTAATTGGGCACATCCCTTTTGTGTTCCACAATGTAATGGAAAATCTGGTGAAAGTAGACCTTTTTTGCTTTGTATGGAAGCTAAGGGTTTAGTGAACAGCTAATGGATCTGAGTACAAAACTTCACACCATACCCATACTTTTCAAGGCCTGGTCAATACATTCCCATTCTATGCTATTGAACATTTTAGCTGCATCTAAAACAAGAAGGGCCCTATTACCAAGTAAGATCCTCTGGTGTTTGCATGTCTAAACATGTCTAATATTTGTTGTCATAGAGAGTTAAGTCATGAAGTCAGTGTGAGCTGATTGAATATTAGTTATCACCTTGTTTAATGCAATGGCAATTGCTTTAGCAAGCATTTTAAAATCAGTAGGGAGAAAGAATATGATGTCATAAGAATCAAGAAGCGTGGTATCCTTATCCTTTTTAGGAATTACCACTGGTGGCTTTTTACATGAATTTGGGTAGTACCCCTGAGTTGAACACCTCATTGAAGGTTTGAAGAAAGATCCCATACATTAACCTTGAATTCTATAACACATACTACTGTGATAGACATTTCCCAGAGCCTGCATCCTGAACTACAGAAGTGCTCCGAGGAATAATTTGAAGTGTGTTTGTGTTGCAATGTGATGTGGACTTCTGATTTATAGCTCCATCATCATTCGCTCCTAATAAATGCTGCCTGTCAAAAATTGCAGCCTGAATTAAAAATGCTGTGGCAATGAAGCAAAGCATTGCAGCTGCAGAATGTGTACAGCTCTGTCAGGATGGCTCAGTCACTTGTTTTTAACACAACCCATATGGAAGAACTCTACCACACCTAGTGCAATGGCCAGCAATGCTATTTTGATGTGCAGATGACAGTAATTGAAGACAGCTATAAGAGTACAGGCAGATAGTAAATAGAAAATGAAGCTGTTCTGTGTTCTTTTTTGATTATACATTTTAAAGACACATATACACTGTATAAAGATAGGCAGAAAGAATACATGCCAGCAGCTGGGTGAAGCCAGCCAGGAAATAGAGGGAGACTGTAATTTCTGAGTCCAAGGTTCTTGGGGGAGAGGACAAGATTCAATCTGGTGTTTTGCGTGCTCCATCACAGAAAGCCTTGGCATGACTTGATGGCATTCAGGGCATTACAGATAATATTTTGACAGGAAACATAATTTTTACCACTATTTTAAGAAGAGAATATCACATGGAAAATTATACTTTAAAAAAAGTTAGAGTTGTGGCGATTATAAATTTAAATATACTTTCACATACTGTACTTTACTTGCAAAATTATGACAGGGACTCTTTAAGTAGAGTAGACAGTTAATCAACAAACACAGGCATTCTCCAAAAGGGTATTATGAAAGGACCTAGAGCATGAATGGGAATACAGAGGTTGATGTTGTGATGCTGAAAAGCTGTGATGAGTGTGGATAGCTAGTGTAGTTTGATTTTCTGCTATTCAGGTCCATACAAACAAGCAAAGGTTTTCCCAGCACACTTACCAGCTAGACTTTAGAAAAACAAAGAAAAAAACAAAATAACATTAACAATTTTTATTAAAACAGAGGCTTTAGTTGCACAACATTCAAAAATATTTGTGAACGTGGCACTCCCTTGACAAGCTCCCTCTATAAGCTGTGGTTCTAACTCTAACATTTAAGAGTCTCCATATTGGAACATATATAGCATTGGATAAATAAAGGGCAGATATGCCTTCAGGCTGCCCATTCCTCTTAAGGGGTACAGGGACACACTAGAAGCTCAAGTCTATTACATTAATTATAGGTGGAAAACTGTTGTTATGTTATTTTGTATGGATCCATGTGAATATTCAGTTGGACAATGGTAGTCAACAAGTGGGCAAGCAGTGATGGGCTTTTATATTAGAAACAGAGAAACTTATGGAAGTATCTTATATTAAATGTTGGAACTGATGACGACACTGATCAGCAAACAAAAAATGAGAGTACACCAATATGTTTATAAGATTTCTGATATATATTCTGGAAATGCTTTTATATGATAGTTGTGTCTGCTGACATAATCCTGATTGAGTGTCTTTGATAAAGGCACAGTGAATTACATCCAGGTCAAGGCCAGTCAAAAGATTACTAAGAACTGAAACAGAAAACCAAGTTCACTTAGTGGGGTAATCTATAAAAGAGTAGAGAATGTTCAAACTTAGTAATTACATATGGTTGGAAGTTTGAAGCATCACCTTACCCAATAAGCTTAAGCAACCCGTAGATTAGTCATTTTTTGTGTTTAGCTAGTAGGTTAAATGAAAAAAATTATGATCCCCCCATACACACTTCAGTGTGGATGAGGCAATCCTACTGGAACTATTTTATTCTGACAGCTTTTCTGCTGGTTTAATAAATCATCCCCAGTGAATCACAGTAACCCTGGTTTGCCCTAAAAGGAAACCTGTGCTGAAAGAAAGTTTCCTGGCTGCCATTATGATCCTCCTGAAGTTCTTACTTCATTTATTTCATGCTTGTTCACTTTCTGTGAAAGTATTGCAGTCAGAAACTCAACATGGCAAACAAGTAATTACCATTTTGGGAAGATTAGTGGTGGAAACCCCCATAATTTTCTCAGCCTAGGTTTTCTATAATTTTCATTTCCTGTTATATGATTCGTTATCTCTGCAATTTGCCATTATATATGTTAGTATCACCAAGCAAATTCAATGACTGTTACAAGGAGAAAGAGAGAGAGACTTTTCTTCATCAATGAAGAGGATCCAAATACATGTATATTCTTTAAACAGTTTCATTTGATTTTGGAGGATTTTTAGATTCTCAATAAAAGCAGATTAAAAATGTAAGTAAACAAATATAACATTCTTCAGAGGCTTTCCTCTCAAGAAATGCACATCAGATAGTACAAAGCCTATACCTGAGCCATAATTGAACAGCTGCACTTTTAGGCTCACACCTGGATGACGACACTATTTGCATGGAACAATCAAGATGCATGATTGAGAGACGGATGGCACTGAAACAATGTGAAGTTCTTCTAATTACACATAACAGGCTTCTTGAAATGATTGATTACAGCTGCTAGAAGTTCATTGCTACTTCACTGAAATTGTCTGGAAACATAATTAAAATTACCAAACATTATAAAATGAACTGGTCTGGTGAGAAAGAAACAAAGAAACAATTCAAGAAGCAAATGTTTGTGCTCAATGTATTCTTTTGTTTGAATTATTCTATAAGTAATCCAGATGGTGACAGTGAAAATGCCCTCAAGAGAAGAAACATGCAAAACTTTTGGAAAACAGAATACAACAAAAGAAGACATTGAAATATTTACATATTTAACAAAAGTACATGTCATACATACAAAATAAAATGTGCTAAAAGGCAATTTATATTAAAGAGTATGTTTTATATAGTATGGAGTATTTATTAATCTTAAACATTTCAATACCTGGCAATTTTGCACCTTCCTGCCCAGGCCATTTTTCAGGTTTCAGCGCTCTCACACTTTGAATGACAATTGCGCGGTCATACAACATTGTACCCAAACTAAAATGTTATCATTTTCTTCACACAACTAGAGCTTTCTTTTGGTGGTATTTAATCACCGCTGAGGTTTTTATTTTTTGCGAAATTAACAAAAAAATACCAAAAATATTGAAAAAAACCACGTTTTTCTTTGTTTCTGTTATAAAAGTTTACAGGTAAATAATTGTTCTTCATAAATTTAGGCCAAGATGTATTCTGCTACATGTCTTTGGTGAAAATAACCCAAATTAGGATGTATTCTTTAGTTTGTAGGAAAGTTATAGAGTTCACAAACTATGGTATATATCTGAAAATTGATCAATTCTGAAGTACTGACAGCCAATCTAATTTCTTGAGGTCCAAGAATGTCAGAATAGTACAGATATCCCCCAAATGACCCCTTTTTGCAGAGTAGACAGTCCGACGTACTTCATAAGAGGAATGGCGAGTTTTTTGAAGTTGTATTTTTTTTGTCATAATTTTTCGGAAATTGAGAAAATTAAAAAAATTATTTTCACTATTTTTTTTTTACATACTGTCACCAGTGCAGTACAGTGTCATCATATAACTGGCATGGCGGTGAACAGGGACACTGACTGGTGACAGTATGAAAAAAAATATATATATTGTTTTTAAATTTTTTTTTAATTTTGTTTTTTATTACATTTTGTTTTGTTTTTTTTTAAGATTTTTTTTTCATGTGTTATTATGACCAAAGTAGTACAATGTTACCATAGTAACATTGTACTACTTTGGGGAAGTGATCAGTATTTTTTTTTTTTACACAATTTGCTTAAAGCAAAGAATTACTTTGCTATAAGCAAGCATTTACCTGAATGATATCGATTCATTCAGGTTTTTTTTTTTTGTGCTTAGCTGTGATTTGGCCACAGCTACTCACATGACATGTGCATGTGACCTGCTGTGACCATTCACCGCTGTGACCGCTACTCAGATCTGTCATGGGCCGTGTCCGAGGTACACGGCCGGTGACAGATCGTGCCGCTGTGGGGCACTGCAACCGCGCAAACTGCGCATGTGCGGGAGGACGCCAAACACCCCGGAAAGCTAAAGCATTTTTGCGGCCACCAAACGGCTATAGGCCGTGCGGCTAATGGTTAAAGCATTCCTTGGAAATATTATTTAATTATTGGGCATAATTGCACTTGGCATAATGAAAACAAAGGTCTTAGCCGATAATTTTTTGTATGTTAATAAATGAAAAAAGGTTTGCTTATGTATTTTTCCTTGTTAGATGGACATGTTCATTTTTTGATGATGTCCATGAAAGTAAATTTAAAAAAAATAACATTTTCTAATGCCATCACTCAATTTTTTTGTTATCTATGTTTCTTGTATTTCACAAATTTGGCACATTTATAATGTGTAATTGGTGAGATACCATGAATGTTTTGTGTGTTAGTAATGTCATTATTTTTCATTTCTTTTATCTCAGTGAAAAAACAAGTACTCTTACTGGACAGATCGCTTGTTGATTTGCCAGCAACTATTAATATCTACCTACCTGAATAGATATATTGCATTTCTATGTAAGTCATTGCACTACATTATTGACTAAGATTAAACAGAGATTTCATCATCTGTCGATAATGTGTGGCCAGCTTTACAGACAGATAAAGCATTTTGAAGAAAAATGTAAAGCACACATGAATTTTAAACATTACACATCTGGTTTACTGATTGATACTCTAATTAAAGTTGTTTTGATCACATATATTTGTAAAACTGAACCACTGGAAACTCTGTAGGATACATGGAAAGAAAAGCCACCACTCCAAGCCCACACAAAAACCCTCACCTCTGGGACTCCAGGCCCAAAGGGAGCCCAACTCTATACCACAAGCTCTTCAGCAAAACACAAACTTTAAAATCACATCAAATCATATCCAACTTTATTGAAGCTGGACAAAGCATATTGTATCTTTGCCATAGACTTCTCCCCAACACCCCACTGAACATAAGCCCATTCACAAAGATCTCTGAAATTACCTCATTTAGTATTTGTCACCTCCTTTATTGCCCAGTAACAAACTAGGGCACTGAAGTGGCTTGGCTGTGTTGCTTAGCTGCAAATGATTAAAGATAAGTCACTAGATTGGCTGTGCTGTCTGATTTGATTGTGTAATTCTATGGACTGGGTGAACTAAAATATACATTATTTAGCAGGTGAAACAGCTTCCATTGGTACAACTATACACTTTAAGTACACTATACACTTTAAGTAAGTTACTGTTAATGATACATTTTTAAGCCCAAAACAATTACCATAGGAAACATAAGCACAGTTGTAGTAATACTGTAGAATGGTTTTATTCATTTCTAAATCTTATTTTTTGGCTGTTTCTGTACTGTATACACATGGAAAGAGGCAACCTTCTTTTAGTGAAAATCGTATGTATGTAGTTTTAACCACTTCCAGACCGGACACTTTTACCCCCTTCCTGACCAGGGCAATTTTCAGCTTTTAGCGCTATCACACTTTGAATGACAATTGCGCGGTCATGCAACACTGTACCCAAATGAATTTTTTACCATTTTTTTGAGATAGCTTTATTTTGGTGGTATTTATTCACCACTGGGATTTGTATTTTTTTTGCTATGTAAATGAAATGTCCAAAAATTTTGAAAAAAAGTGTTTTTTTTTATAAAATTTTGCAAATAAATAATATTTCATCATAAATCTTAGCCAAAATGTATTCCATTATCTTTTTAGTAAAAAAAAAAAAAATCCAAATTAGTTTATAAGCAAAAATTATAATTTTTAAACATTTTTTTTACATTTTTATTTTATTTTTTTATATTATTATTTTTTATTTTTATTTTTTTTTTTTACATACTGTCACCCTAGCAGTACAGTGTCACCATGGTGACACTGTACTACTTGTGAGGGGTGATGAAGATTTTTTTTTTTTTTACACTGATTGCTTTTACACCCATATAGGATGTAAAAGCAATCATTTCTCTTTCTCTCTGTGTGCATTCTTGCACTCATTGAGAAGAACTGAGTGAGCTGTGATTGGTCACAGCTTGTCACATGGTACAAGGCTTTTGTGAATAGCCTTGTACCATGTGACCTCTGTGATCATTCACAGATTTCACACATAGTAAGCAATGATGTCAGAAGTGACATCTTGCTTACTACTTTGCATGTGATCACTGATTGGCTTCATTTATGCCATCCATTGTATACTAGTGTCTAGCTGTGAATGGTCACAGCTAATCACATGCACATGTCATGTGATTAGCTGTGGCCAAATTACAGCTAAGCACAAAAATAAAAAAACCCTGAATGAATCGATGTCATTCAGGTAAATGCTTGCTTATAGCAGAGTAATTCTTTGCTATAAGCAAATTGTGTAAAAAAAAAAAATACTGATCACTTCCCCAAAGTAGTACAATGTTACTATGGTAACATTTTACTACTTTGGTCATAGTGAAATATGAAAAAAAAATCTTAAAAAAAAGAAAAAAAATATGACAGTTTTTCATACTGTCACCAGTCAGTGTCCCTGATCACTGCCTTGCCAGTTATATGATGACGCTGTACTGCACTGGTGATAATACGTTAAAAAAAAATAGTGAAACTAATTTTTTTAATTTTTTCATTTTCCGAAAAATTATGACAAAAAAAATACAACTTCAAAAAACTCGCCATTCCTCTTATGAAGTATGTTGGACTGTCTACTTTGCAAAAAGGGGTCATTTGGGGGATATCTGTACTATTCTGACATTCTTGGACCTCAAGAAATTAGATTGGCTGTCAGTACTTCAGGATTGATCAATTTTCAGATCTATACCACAGTTTGTGAACTCTATAACTTTCCTACAAACTAAATAATACATCCTAATTTAGGTTATTTTCACCAAAGACATGTAGCAGAATACATCTTGGCCTAAATTTATGAAGAACAATTATTTATTTGCAAACTTTTATAACAGAAACAAAGAAAAACGTGTTTTTTTCAAAATTTTTGGTATTTTTTTGTTAATTTAGCAAAAAATAAAAACCCCAGCGGTGATTAAATACCACCAAAAGAAAGCTCTAGTTGTGTGAAGAAAATAATAACAGTTTAGTTTGGGTTCAATGTTATACGACCGCGCAATTGTCATTCAAAGTGTGAGAGCGCTGAAACCTGAAAAATGGCCTGGGCAGGAAGGTTTAAAAGTGCCCGATATTGAATTTGTTAATTTCAATAATTTTTATTGAAAGGTTTTATGACATAACATAGTAAGCATATACGGTTCATCAGCAAATATGGGAATATAACAAAGTATTAAATATATGCCCCAAAACTTGGCTGGGGCTTATAGTGGTATATATGGCAAAACCATGAGAGGTATTCTCGATGTAATCTGAACCGTGTTGAGATGTGTAGGTGATCGGGAAGGGATGGAGAACAAGGAGAGAGAGGGGATGAAGGTGAGGATAGGGAGGGGGAGGGTGGGTGCAACCAGTCTAAACATAGTGGTCAGGGTAGTTTACAATTAGGTTATCAGTATTTTACAGAGCAATTTGGATTTTGTAGCCAGCGAGACCATTGGAAAATAAAGGTATGGTGGGTGGAGTTGTTAAGGGCGGATCTTCTTTCCATGCCACATAGAAAATTGAGCTCTATTATCACTGATGTGAGGGAAGGAATCTTAGTAGTATTCCATAGTTTAGTGATATTGATTTTAGCCGCAGATAGTGTGTGGATAATGATGGTACGGGAGTCGCGGGGGAATTTGTCAATTCTGATGTAGAGGATTGCAAAAGCGGCATTTGGGGTTATTGAGGTATTGGATAGTGTAAAAATCAATTGGAAGATGCTATTCCAGAAGGATCTGAGTGATTTGCATGCCCATAGTGTGTGAAGTATTGAGCCTATTTCTCTGCATGGTCTCCAGCAAGAGGAGGAATGTTGTGGGTAGTATAGGGAGAGTTTAGCGGGTGTTAGGTACCATTGGTGTAGAATTTTTAGGTATGATTCCCAATGAGAGCTACATCGAGAAGATTTATGGGTGATGTTGAAAGCTTTTTCCCATGATTGTGTTGTTACTGGTTGTGAGAGGGTTTTCTCCCAATTAGTTAGGGATGTAGTTAGGAGTGAATTTATTGTGTTTGTGTAGAAGGTGGAAATACCTTTACCCGGGTATTGTGGTTTGTTAAAGAAATGGTATGCAGTGGTAGGAATTCTCGTGAAGTGAGGTATGTTTTTCGTTTGTAAGCAGTGAGCTATTCTCGTGTAGGTGAAGTATTCAATAGTGGGCAGATTAAATTTGTTTTGAAAGATCTGGAAAGACTTTAGTTTGTGGTCTGTGTAGAGGTCCTTTATGTTAGTTAGGCTGTAATTTTCCCATTGTAGTAAATTTAAGGAGGGGTAATGAAGTGTAGCATGTTTATTGGGGTGGGGATATGTTTAGAATCAGCGAATTTAGTAGTTAGGAGGTCGTAGCAGGCTTGTAGGGAGGCTTGGATACATGGGTGTTTTAGTCGACATTTGGTGTAAGGTGTTGGCGGTATTAAGAGTAGATTCCGTGATATGAGCAGGGAGAAATGGGAGTGTTTCCATTGTGGACCAAATTTTTTCTTTTGTTGGTTGCCACCAAAAGTATATTTGGTCAA
Source organism: Staurois parvus (assembly GCF_062004578.1). Classification (NCBI taxonomy): domain Eukaryota; kingdom Metazoa; phylum Chordata; class Amphibia; order Anura; family Ranidae; genus Staurois; species Staurois parvus. Next base: position 4,653,523 of record NW_028317994.1, on the reverse strand, counting down.
GAAGAATTGCATTGTAGTAAGATTTTAGGTGTGGGAGGCCTGCTCCTCCTCTAGATGTTGGGCATATTAGGAGATTCGTGGTGCATTTGGGTTTTTTTGGAATTCCAGAGAAAGTTAGAAAAAGTTGCCTGTAGTTTAGAGAAAAAGATACTGGGAATGGGAATGGGGAGTGTGCGGAATATGTACATGATTTTGGGTAGTATGTACATTTTCAAAGTCGCTACTCGTCCCAGTTTGGAGAGCGTTGAGATCCACAGGGGTTGATTTACTAAAGTTAAATAGGCTGTTCGCTTTGCAAGGGAAGTTGCACTTTTCAAGGGAATGTTTCCCAGAGCTTAGTGAATCATGTGAAGCTCTGCTGACTTCCAATAATATGCAAACAAAAATACTATTTTTTTATTTTCCTTGCATGCGATTAGGTATTCTTTGCAAAGTAAAATTTCACATTTGCTAAGCCCTTGGGAAAACTTCTTTGCAAGGTGTACCTTCCCTTTAAAAGTGAACAGACTATTTGCCTTTAGTAAATCAACCCCACAGTGTCTTGTCATGACTAAACTCACTCTTAATTTGGCAGATATATTTATTTTCTTTAATAATGGTTTGATGCATGAACTATTATTTTATAATTTAGTTTAAAAACTATGTATTGCAACTGAATCTTAATACAAATATGCTTTTGCTAGCTCTGAAGCTAATCATTGCAAAAATTCTCATTGTGACTTTTAAAACATTACAAGATAAAGATAGTAATTTGATTCACTATGATGGGGATCCACTAAACCCATCCTTTTTTATCCAGGATGGAATATTTACTATCTACAAAGTGAACTGATAAAGGGAACAAGATGCAACCTACCATGTTTGCCATTATCAGATATGCAACATCATAACATATGTCATTATAGCTACTGATAATCTGCTAAACAATAATATTTTATATCACAGATCAAGGTTAATATATGAAATAGCATTAAAAGTAAAGGAAGGAGTTAGAACAAGCAGCTTTTATACAGGAACTTAGCTGACAGAACCTTGTAGTGTGTTTGGTGCCAAGGTGACTTAGTAGCCCCAGCTGAATGCTCTGAAGGAAATTGCTTATTAAGACATATTAGAGATTACTGAAAATCTCAGCTAAGAATGGCAAATGCATCTTTAGCTCATGTAATAGCACAGAGCAGAAAAACAGATATAACAAGTCTAATGGCATAATGGAATACAAATTAGTGTGGCTGAGCATTCTTGCCTAGTTAGGCAGTCCACTGTGAAGATTGTACAGCTAATATAATGTAATCTCCTGTGGACTTTAATAGACAGTATTGGCAAAGATACATGGTGGCAAAGATGCTGCATGCGTTAGCTATACCTCTTTGTAATTTTACTGTCTAGGGTAGCTTGTTTTTGCAGTAATAAATTCTCCATTCTATTGCCTTGAGAAATAAACCTTAGCAAAAATACATATTTGAAATCCTTGAAATCATTATTAAAAAGTGGCAACAAAAAGCAATTTCCTTATATAATTGAGTTTACAGTCACATATTTTAAATTACAGCTGATATTCAAGAAGACCTATGAATATTTGAAAATAGGTAGTAACAGTACAAAAACAGAAACTTCCTTACTTCAATGCCTAATATGGATATTTATACATGTATAGATAAGTTTAAATCCCAACTATTCATATAATTTTTTTTTCATTGGTGGCCCAAGCCATTATAAAAGTAAAAATGCAGCTCTGATTATATTACCTCCTCTTTGAATGCTGTTCCCTACAGTAATTCATTTCTACCACTAGATGTTGCCAGATTTCTGGGTTGAATTATGCCCAGCATCATTCAGCCCACTTGATATACAAAGTCTGCTTGCGCTCTTATGTTGAAATAATCAATAAATAAACATGTAAAGCTGCTAACATCTGATCCAATACCTATAGATCTGATAAAGTATAAAAAGCAAAAAGTGATGTAGCGCTAAAACAAGAAAATTATATGAAAAAGTCACATTAAGCCCATAATCAATGTAACATAGTGACACACTCATTAGCATGTAAAAGGACGAAATAGTGCGTGATGGAACTAGATGAGTAAAAATAAAACACATGTGAGACCCCTGCACACAGTGCACATATCAGAAGAAAGTCCAGTGATCCGTATCACATTCCCTCCACTCATGCAGAATCAATGGACTGTGTGTGGACCCGCACACCCCGAAGTGCAATCCAAAACCGGCTGAAATGGCCTCTCACCTCCTATCTGCGACCCTGCAGGGCCACAGAGCTTGAAAAGATCCCCACTGGGTCAGGATAACCTTCCTCTTGGGTGAATGGCTTCACGATATATCCCCAATATACTGATTCCACCTCTCCTGTAATATCCTCAAAGGTCAAATGAGCACCACCCTCCTCATAGAGCTACTGACATCAGGAATGGTTGGATAGAAAATAGCCAGTGGAACCACAATTTGAAAAGAGCACAAACAGGCCTAAATGCTCCCTGTACCTTTTTTCTAAACTCTCAGACAAGCCTTATAAATTCTGGACTTTGAAAGGATGTAGAGAAGAGAAGACTGCACATAAACAGGGATTTGAGTTGGGATCCACCCTGCTCATTTGACCTTTGAGGATATTACAGGAGAGGTGGAATCAGTATATTGGGGATATATCGTGAAGCCATTCACCCAAGAGGAAGGTTATCCTGACCCATTGGGGATCTTTTCAAGCTCTGTGGCCCTGCAGGGTCGCAGATAGGAGGTGAGAGGCCATTTCAGCCGGTTTTGGATTGCACTTCGGGGTGTGCGGGTCCACACACAGTCCATTGATTCTGCATGAGTGGAGGGAATGTGATACAGATCACTGGACTTTCTTCTGATATGTGCACTGTGTGCAGGGGTCTCACATGTGTTTTATTTATACTCATCTAGTTCCATCACGCACTATTTCGTCCTTTTACATGCTAATGATTGTGTCACTATGTTACATTGATTATGGGCTTAATGTGACTTTTTCATATAATTTTCTTGTTTTAGCACTACATCACTTTTTGCTTTTTATTCAGCCCACTTGCTGTAAGTGCAAGAGCTTCATTGGTCTTTCCCCTGGGGGAGTATCACCATGCTGCCCTACTGAGTATGGTACTCTGCCTCATTGAAGTCTGTCTAAAGTCATGGAAAAAGGAAAGATGAAGAGGTCCTGCATGACACATGCCAAGTCTAAAGGCATCACAAACATTTATATTTTACATTTATATTTTAGTATAAACAAAAATTATAAAGACACAAATTGGTGCTCTATCGTGTGCTAGTAAGATCAAGGTTAACTCCAATAATAAGATGGTAATCATCCCTCTAAATAACCAGGCACCTAAATCATTTATTGGAAATAATATCTTCCTTGCTGGCTTTTATATAATGTTCAGTATGTGTACCCAAGCTAGATCCACAGACATGCTTGAATATGGTTGTTTCAAAGATTATGTGTCCACTATTCACTCAATTTGCTCTACAGCAGGAGCCACTCCCTTTAAAGACTGAGGTATAGCACTAAATACAGTAGGTATAGAATTACAGTCCTATAAAGCAGTTCCTTAGGTTCATACAGTTGTGATCACAATAATAGCAGTGTGTTGAAAAAAGTGAATAAAGCTCAAAATCGTTCTAATAGCTTTTATTTCCATACACACAAATGCATTGGGAACACTACACATTCTATTCCAAATCAAAACATGAAGAACAATATATCAAATATGTGTTGTTCCTCTAAAAAAATTGAAGAAAAGTGAATATTAGACTGTTCAAAAAAATAGCAGTGTTTGCATTCTTCTTTACAAACTCAAACATTCACTATATAAACTGAAAAATGAAGATTTTGCTTTCCTTTGAATCACTTAATATTTAGTTGTATAAGCACTGTTTCTGAGAACTTCTGTACATCTGTGTTGCATAGAGTCAACCAACTTCTGGCACCTGTGAACAGGTATTCCAGTCCAGGATGATTGGACTACATTCCACAGTTCTTCTCTATTTCTTGGTTTTGCCTCAGAAACTGCATTTTGTATGTCACCCCACAAGTTTTCTATTGGATTAAGATCCAGGGATTGGGCTGGACACTCCATAACGTCAATCTTGTTGGTCTGGAACCAAGATGCTGCACGGTTACTGGTGTGCTTGGGGCCGTTGTCTTGTTGGAACACCCATTTCAAGGGCATTTCCTCTTCAGCATAAGGCAGCATGACCTCTTCAAGTGTTCTGATGTATTCAAACTGATCCATGATCCCTGGTATGCGATAAATAGGCCCAACACCGTAGTATGAGAAACATCCCCATATCATGATGCTTGCGCAACCATGCTTCATTGTCTTCACAGTGTACTGTGGCTTGAATTCAGTGTTTGGGGGTCGTCTGACAAACTGTCTCCGGCCACTAGACCCAAGAAGAACAATCTTACTTTCATCAGTCCACAAAATGTTGCGCCGTTTCTCTTTAGGCCAGTCAATGTGCTCTTTGGCAAATTGTCACCTCTTCAGCACGTCTTTTTTTCAACAGTGGGACTTTGCAGGGGCTTCTTGCAGATAGCTTGGCTTCACATAGGCGTCTTCTAATTGTAACAGTACTCACAGGTAACTTTAGACCTTCTTTGATCTTCCTGGAGCTGATTGTTGGCTGAGTCCTTGCCATTTTGGCTATTCTATCCATTTGAATGGTAGTTTTTCGCTTTCTTCCATGTCATTCAGGTTTTGGTTGCCATTTTAAAGCATTTGCGATCATTTTAGCTGAGCAGCCTATCATTTTCTGCACTTCTTTATATGTTTTCCCTTCTCCAATCAACTTTTGAATCAAGGTACGCTGTTCTTCTGAACAATGTCTGGAACGACCCATTTTCCTCAGAATTTCAGAGAGAAATGCACTGTAACCAGCATGTACAACATTTGCTGCCTTCCTTCGTTAAATAAGGGCAATAATTGCCTCCTGTTTTTCAAAGAATGAATGACCTCACTAATAGAACTCCATACTGCTATTATTTTGAACATGCCCCTTTCAATTAGTGATTCAATTACACAGAATCAGCAGCATGCATGTCATGACTGTTGGGTCTGTTGGATTTCTATTACTCTACTACACCTGCTAGTAAATTATTTGCCATGTAGAAATATCATTTCTACCAAAAACAGTGATTGATCAAGTTAGTGATGTCTGACTGCTATTATTTGAACACAACTGTATATGCACTATATTTTGTCAAAGCAACTGGAGTCAATGGAAATATATGGGGTACCAGATTCCCAGGATAATCCATTGCCTGGAGAGCCAGCCAAGATACTCACATATAGAGTATACAGTATACTAGCTACCCATTAACTCTAGATTCAGACCTGAAGTTTTTGGAGAGCATGTAGTGGGCTGGAAACCTGGTCCTCTGTTTGGACGTAGTGAAATGTTGCCACCACTGCACTCTTTTAGTTGTACAGGTTGCTGAGTCACAGTACCTGTATATATGCAGCTCACATGCCCATCATGAATACATCAGGCCAAGTGATACCTGATGCATTTCCTCCCAACAAGGACTTCCCTAGAGGGCATGCAACTGGTGTTGAGGATAAATACACCCTCTTCGTACTGCCCCTTTCTTCCCACTCACACCATGTGTCCAGTCTTGTGTTCCAGGATAACAAAAACAAATCTTACCTCTGGTTGCTGCTCATTAGATTTACTGGTCTGAAACATCACTGTCTGAGCTGGATAGGAAAGGGAACAGGGAACAAAGATCCTTCCCTAGCATATTAGCTTAAAAATAATATACATTTAAAAAGGTTCCACATTAATACACTCAATGCTAAATCATATTTCTAAACAAATTGTACCAAAATCTTAGATAAATAGTTATCAATACATTACAATGCATTCCTCCATTGATTTAACAAATTAGCAATTGAAGTGTTGGACACATTTTATCACCTCTGGGATGTAAAATAGGTTCCTATATCATATTTTATTTCACAATATTCTGTATACTATACAGGCACAATATACTTATATTACCATAGCATATTTGCACTCAGAGTCTGATTACTGCTGTAGGACATACTAGCCAAAATTAATCTACCTTCCAAAGTTCCACCCATATGCACCTAATATACATACCTGGAAGTACCTCTGGACCCAAAACAACGAGGTGTCAGACAATTTGGCAACATTTGGGACTGTGAATCTTCAGGGTTATCAAATGTGAAATGTGTTAAAATGTTTGGAGGCCTGCCAGCTCTATGTCTGGTGGTTTTTTCCAGCATAATTAGTCGCTTAATGTCATCTTAACCACTTGCCTACCGGGCATTTATACCCCCTTCCTGCCCAGGCCAATTTTCAGCTTCCAGCGCTGTCACAATTTGAGTGACCATTGCGTGGTCATGCAATACTGCACCCATATGAAATTTTTATCATTTTTTTTTCAAACAAATAGAGCTTTCTTTTGGTGCTATGTACTCGCCACTGGGTGTTTTATTTTTGTGCTATAAACAAAAAAAGAGCAAAAATTAAAAAAAATATACTTTTTTTCTTTGTTTCTATTATAACATGTCTCCTTCACTGATGTGCGTTGATGAGGCTGCACTGATAGGCAGCACTGATGGGCACTGATAGGCATCACTGATGGACACTGATGGGCACTGATGGGCAGCACTGATAGGTGGCACTGATGAGCTGGAACTGATATGCAACAATGATGGGCACTGAAAAGTGGCACTGATGGGCACTGATAGGAGACACTAATGGGTGGCACTGCCTGGCCACACTGCTGGGCACTGACTGGCAGTACTGCTGTGCACAGGTGGGTGGCACTGCAGGGCACTGATGGGCACATGTGGGTGGCACTGCTGGGCACATGTGGGCTGCACTGCTATGCACTTGTGGGCGGCACTGCTGGGCACCGATCATCATATATGTTGACGTCTTAAGCATTCCCTTCACTGGAACTATGGGGCCAAGCCCAACCCCTGAAAAACAACCCCACACCATAATCCCCCCTCCACCAAACTATACGCTTGGCACAATGCAGTCAGGCAAGTACCGTTCTCCTGGCAGCCACCAAACCCAGACACGTTCATTGCATTTCCAGACAGAGAGGCATGATTCATCACTCAACAGAACACGTCTCATCTGTTCTAGAGTCCAGTGGAGGTTTACTTTACACAACTGCATCCAACGCTTTGCATTACACTTGGTGATGTAAGGCTTGGATGTAGCTGGTTGGCCATGGAAACCCATTTTTTGAAGCTCTCTATGCACTGTTGTGCTAATCTGAAGGCCACATGAAGTTTGGAGGTCTTTAGCTATTGACTCTGCAGACAGTTGTCAACTTCTGCGCACTGTGCGCTTCAGCATGCACTGACCCTGCCCTGTCATTTTATGTGACCTACCACTTTGTGGATGAGTTTCTGTTGTTCCCAGTTGCTTCCACTTTGTTATAATACCACTAACAGTTGGCTGTGGCATATTTAGTAGCAAAGAAATTTCACAGGTGGACTTATTGCTCAGGTGGCAACCTATCACGGTGCCAAACTTGAATTCACTGAGCTCCTGAAAGTGAACTATTCTTTCACAAATGTTTGTAGAAGCAGTCTTCCTGCCTATTATTATTATTATACAGTATTTATAAAGCACCAATAGTTCGCTCGGCGCCTATGTGCTTGATTTTATACACCTGCAGCCATGGAGGTGATTGGAACACCTGAATCCAATGATTTGGAGGGGTGTCCCAATACTTTTTGAAATATAGCATATGTGGCCAGAAATTCTATCCTGTAACTTTTTCTGGTCTTGTCCACATAATACCTGCAATATGCATTCACACATCAGTAACTAGACTACTCCCTGAGTTAAGTCATCCAAACATGGATTCAACCAGTTCAGCAGGGACTGGTCTAATTTTGATCCATGGAGGGGTAGGGGTTGCATAGAAGTTGATTTACCCATTTATCTCTACATAACCATCCTGTCCTATTTTCTCTGCTTGATTAGCACTGCAGGCTTTAGCATGCAATACTGATCAGTGTATTCTGTTGGTGGGGAAGTCTCCCCACTGTCAGAATACAAGAGCTGAGTGGGGAGGATTCCACAATTCGCATCCAATGTGTGGATGAGGTATTGATCTATGGGCTGCCTTACACAGTTCGTAAGGTATGCACTTTGCACCATATAACCAAGGGGAGTAATAGAGATGCACTAGTTTAAATATTTTTGCAATATGCACCTTTTTGGTGTTGAAACATCAATTTTTATGTCCGACATGTTACCTTCTTATGGCTGTCAAATTTACTTGGCACCATCTTTTTAGGGATTTTATACAATTTGTGAAATTATCTCTGAATATTTCTTTAATATCTATAGAATCATTTTAGGCTGATTGCAATATTTGGTGAGCAATCCTACCTTGTCATAGTCCCTCTGTCTCTCATTGTTTAATGTTTCTGATTGCTTATTACATTTTACTCTTTCATAGGCCTCCCATAGTACTCTATTTTTGTATCACCATCTTTTTACTCTTTTTCTTACTTTAGCTATCCTTTCAAAATCATCATCTAAACTACATTTCCTGTGAATCTTTATTTATTGCCCATAAGGAATACTCCTCAAAACGGGTTTAAGATGAATACTGTTTGCCTCAAGTATACTGTCCCCTGTTGTCTTTTCAGTGTTTTCATGATTTAAAGTTGTTTAAAGATTTACATTTTTGTCTTTGCAGCTTTGTAGGTCAAAGAGAGGAAGGTGCTTGTTATTTATCTCACATGGGATTTTAGATTGCAATCATTACTCTTGTCTTTTAACATTTGAAATCCACCTGTCCATAAGATAAAAATATTGTCTATGTACAAATTCCATGTCAATACATAAACATATATATATAGTGAGGTCATCCCTTGACCAGATGTCTTGCACCAAACCACCCAAATACAGGTTGGCATATGATGGAGAACAAGTTGTGCCCATTGCCATCCCCTGCATTTGGGGGATAGTGGGAGCCCCAAAAGTGATTCCATTGTCAAGGGTCCCCTTGGTTATCAGAATTCCTTCTGATATTAAAAGGTGAGGGCCTCCAGGACCTTTTTAAACCAAGCTGCATCAGTCAAAATTCTCATAACCATCACCTGCTATTTCCATGGAAAAAATCACCACATTCCACCCCCCACCCCACACAAAGATTTAATTACTATATCCCACTTTTCCTTTAAATTGCCACTGGTCGTCCTCTGTTGCATTGTAAAATTATAATTTTGTGTCTTTGGAAAGATACAAACAAAAAAACAGACAGCATGATTCTGGGACAAGGGGAGTGTTTGTTTTTGTTGTTTTAGCCATTTTTGTTCCAAAATGTCTAAATTAATATCTAGCTATGATGTGTGACCCTCCTAAAACTGATTAAATAGTTCCAGTCTGCTTTTTTCTTATATAGTATTTGTTTCAATAAAAGTTTTCTTGCAAAAAACGTATGTCTTAAATAACTGCATTGTTTTCCATGTTGGTCTCAGGACAAAAGGTGAGTTACTTAGATATCAATTGATACTCCTGATCCATAAATTCTAAAGATGTCAGGCTAATAATCTGAAAGATTCCTATTATACTCTTTTCAACAGAGATGATTCTAAACCTGTCACACTTTTTGGTGGTTGTGCTATTGGGGGTATCTGATTTCTTCCAATAGGTGGTCACTAGGTATATCTATATATCTTGATGCATATTAAATTAAATTTTCCTCTAAAAAAAGATTAAGGCGTCAGACATAGATAAGAAAGTGTGTGTTCCTATATTTTCAGCATTATCATTAGTTATGCTGTCACCCTCCCTCGATTTTCCTTTCTCCCCATGGTGCTATTTTTCTGTGATTTTGTGTTCTTATGAATTATTCTTAACCTCCCTATTATGTGATCTGCTATTATAGCTGGGGTTTTTTTTATATCCACGCATGTTAAATCTTTATCTGAGAACAGTTCTGTAGCGGGGGCGGACTGACCATTTGGAAACTCGGGCACTGCCCGAGGGCTCGGGTTCAGAAGAAGCCCCATGAGATGCCCCTGGTACCTTTTTCATAAGCTTTTTTGAGTTTGGGCAAGGACACAAGGGCCCCATGATCCCCTATTTTCCGGGGCCCCATAAGTTGTCAGTCCGCCCCTGTTCTGTAGGGAACCATTAGAAAGGGAATTTTTGTCAATCATGTTTCTCTTTTATAATTGTGTTACTTTATTTTCTCCAAACAGTTTTCTTCTTCTCTTTTCTGTATTCTTGTGAATTCAAAAAAGCTATTTTATTCCACTCAAATTTACTATACAGCCCCCTAAATTCTATTAATTTATCATTCAAATCCTTGTATCTTTATCAATAATTACAAGTCCTCCATCCTAGTACTGGCATTACAAAATCATTATGTTTTTGCTACTGATATGATTTTTTGAAAATTCAGGAACACTTCCAAACATAGCCCCTATGTGCATATGTATTGTTCTATATGCTTCTACAAAATGCCTTGTTCCTCCATATCGTAGATCTATTTTTAAAATGTCTACATAGTATGAAAAAAGATACAATAAAATTACATTGTTTAATTTTCTAATCACTATTAGGGATAAGCCAAATATACCTGTGTTCAGCTCGATGCAGGTTCGGGGAACATGACCAAAGATTGGATCCTAATTCTGAATCCTGTGAGCGCCTGTGGGAGCTGAATATTAGAAATCAGTCATGGACATTTTCTCAGCTAATAGGCAAGAGATTGACAAACAAAATTCAGGGGGAGCTGAGCTGGGCATTATTAACATGATATAATCTAAAAACCATCCATAAATATTGTATAGACTCCCTGTACATTATGCAAACATTTGGCCACCATATTAGAGGAAGAGATGAGTCATTTGTTATTCTGAAAAACAGAAGCTAAACTACTGCACGCTATATAAATACTTTTACTAGGTAACAATGGAAGATAATGTAGCTAAATTAGATTAACATTTTTTTAGAGCAAAAATCAAGAAGTAGAACTGATATGTTGGGTGGTATGTACTCATTTTTAGCTATAATTCTTTGTCAAAGGAAAAGAGAATTCAGATTTCATCTTGATTAAACAAATAACAGTGTATTTTTTGAGACTGAAGACTGAAAAATTGTACACATTTGCAGTAGATTTTTTTGATAGTCTACTGTTTCAGAGGGAGAAGACAGGCATAGTTCATGTCCTAGGAAAAATAGATGCAGGTGCATTGTTCACAGTGGGAAAACCATTATGAATCAAATCTAGAGTCCAAATACAAGTGCTCTGGCTCTAAAATGTCCTCCATCCATTAGAAATAGTAAAAATGAAACAGAAGAGCTGACAACTCCTGAATCCATATAAACTGCTTTATTGCTTACATAGTAGTGAGATCACAGCCACAGCTGTGGTCAAGACTATCTGCCAAAACACGATAGCACTTCTTATCTCACTACTATGCAAAGCAATAAAGCATTGTATATGGATCCAGGAGTTGCCAGCTCTTCTCTTTGCTTTCTGCTATATCTATATTTCTGCTATATATAAGCCTTTCTTGGATAAACCACAATTTCTGAGGGAGAGAAAAAACATTGCACATGGAAATAAAAATTAATGTACTGTATATTTCTAGGAGACAGAAGGAAAATGTTACAGATTTACACCACAGATATTAAGCCTGTATGCACAGACTTCAATTTCAGAGTGATTGAGTATGCATATTACATCTAGATATACAAATGTCTTAAATCAGAGACGGACAAGGCCACAATTGTACAGTTTAGAACCACAGGGGTTAATTTATGAACATACTGCAGTTTCTAAGTGACTGGCATATTGTATTTAGAAATACAAATTTAGTGTCTCGATTCAGAGACAGAAAAGGGAAAAAATTACAGTTTAGCACAACAGCCATTAAGCCTTTTTTGGCAGTCAACAATTTCTTAGAGACTGAGCAGGCATATTGCATCTGGTAAGAAAAAAATTGTGGCTATTAGTTTCAAATTTGCAGCACACCTTTTAAGCCTTTCTTGGATAGGCTATGATTTCTGAGAGAGAGAGCAAGCACTTTGGAAAAATTGTTTTTAGAGGAATGAAAGTGGAATTTTTTAGTACAGTCAACAGTTTAGTACCTTAACTTTTAAACCTTTTTGGAAAGACCAAAATTGAGGAATTGAGGAGGCATATTGCCTGTAAGGAAGAAAACGTTAGTGTCTATTTGTTTTAAATTTAAAATAAGATTTGTAGCACATTTTTTAAGCTTTTATTGCTTTTATTGGATAGGCAACAATTAGAGAGAGAGAGAGAGAGAGAGAGAGAGAGAGAGAGAGAGAGAGAGAGAGAGAGAGAGAGAAAGCACTCTGTATCCAGAATTTTACTAAAATATGATTTGTTTAGGAGACTGAAAATGGAAATCTTGCACCAATAATTGCACAGCTATTCAGCACAACTTTGAAGCCTTTATTGATAGGCCACAATTTTTGTGGGAGAGAGTAGATTGTATGTAGAATTTAAAAAATAGTATCTTGTTCATAGACTAAAGATAGAAAAATGTTACAGATTTGCGCCACAGATTTTAAACATGTATTGTCAGGCTTCAATTTCTGAGTGAGGAACATTGTTTCTGGAAATTGTAAAAAATGGTGTCTTTTTGTTTTAAATAGAAAAAAAATAACCAATTTGCATCACACCTTTGAAGTCTTTATTGGAAAAGTCACAATTTCCAAGGAAGAGAGCAAACACATTGCATCTGGAAGTAAAAAATGAATGTCTTGTTTTGGAGACTGAAAATGAGAAGAGGTCAGAAATTTGCACCACAGATTTTAAAACAAAATGTTTAGGATTCAATTTATGAATGATTGAGCATGCATCTGGAAAATTAGATTCTTATAATATAAACATTGAACAGAATTGCGCCCGGTTTTAAAGCCAAGGGTCGAGAAACAACAAATAACAAACAGGTTTCCTTTTTTCACAGGCTGCAAAAACATTTTGTTTGGAGGGAGAGAGCAAGTAGAATGCAACTAGGAATATGTCAATCAAGAGTTGCATATTAAAGTGTGCACCACAGTTTTAAGCCCATTAGGACACATTGCTATATGTAGGCCATATAACGAGCAGATTTAATCTTTCAGAAAAAAAAAATGGGGATTTATACCCAGAGAGGTCAAAGAAACAATATAAAGAATTGCAGCACCGCTTTTATATGCTTTTGGATAGGCCAATAGTGTTACAGTAGAGAACAGGCAGATTGCATTTTGAATTAAAAAAAAAGTATATTTTCATTTAAAATTTAAAGCAGAAGTGATTTCTGATAGACCATTTAAGCCTTCTTTGGATAGACCTCAATTTCTAAAGTAGAGAGTATGAAATGTATGGAATCTCTGTGTGGACATAATATAACTATTGTTAAGATTTGCTGCAGAGAATCTCATCGCTATTAATGAGGGAATAATTTTGAGGCAAAGATTGGGAATATTTCTGCCACAAATTGTGCCTGAAACTGTATTCTTGCAGAAACAAGTTTAAAAATTGCAATATTTGCAGAATAGAATGTCTTCTTTTTATTAGGACGCCAATTTAGAGGAGGAGAATCAGCTTTTTTTCAGACAGAAATACGAATAACAAATGTATTTGCTAGAAAGGCCACATATCACATTGATCATCTAAAAAGAATAGCATCCATATTAATGGGATGTAATCTTGGAGACAGGGAATGGTCTTATTTAAATATTAAGACACCACATGTTTTTTGTATAGATTAACTTAACAGAAAATCCATCCTTTTCTATGGAAGACAATTTTGGAGGCAGAGAGTTGGTATATTTCAGCCATAAATATTAAATGAAACTGTATTGCTTGCAAGAGCATTTTATACATTAAATTATTTGCTGAACTGAATCATCATTTGATGGGCTTTTGGAGGCAGTAAGCATGCATATTTCATCCAGAAACACTAAGTGAAAGTTTATTTTTCAGAAACACTGAGTAAACATTATACACGTTTGAGGGGCATAAGCTCATCCATTTTAGCAGGAGGCAATTAGAGAGGCAGGGAGTAAGCATTTATTAGGCAGTAATATGACATACAACTTTAATTTGTCAAATATTATATTACAATTGAATAGATTTTATATAAGGAGTTACAGTGGGGATCGAAAGTTTGGGCACCCCAGATAAATATTTGTATTAATGTGCATAAAGAAGCCAAGGAAAGATGGAAAAATCTCCAAAAGGCATCAAATTACAGATTAGACATTCTTATAATATGTCAACAAAAGTTAGATTTTATTTCCATCATTTACACTTTCAAAATAACAGAAAACAAAAAAATGGCGTCTGCAAAAGTTTGGGCACCCTGCAGAATTTATAGCATGCACTGCCCCCTTTGCCAAGCTGAGACCTGCCAGTGTCATGGATTGTTCTCAATCATCGTCTGGGAAGACCAGGTGATGTCAATCTCAAAGGTTTTAAATGCCCAAACTCATCTGACCTTGCCCCAACAATCAGCACCATGGCTTCTTATAAGCAGTTGTCTAGAAAACTGAAACTGAAAATAGTTGACGCTCACAAAGCTGGAGAAGGCTATAAGAAGATAGCAAAGCATTTTCAGATGTCAATATCCTCTGTTCGGAATGTAATTAAGAAATGGCAGTCATCAGGAACAGTGGAAGTTAAAGCAAGATCTGGAAGACCAAGAAAAATATCAGACAGAACAGCTTGCAGGATTGTGAAAAAAAAAAATTCAAAACCCACGTTTGACTGCACGATCCCTCCAGAAAGATCTGGCAGACACTGGAGTGGTGGTACACTATTCCACTATAAAGAGATACTTGTACAAATATGGTCTTCATGGAAGAGTCATCAAAAGAAAACCTCTTCTACGTCCTCACCACAAAAATCATCGTTTGAACTTTGCAAATGAACATATAGACAAGCCTGATGCATTTTGGAAACAAGTTCTGTGGACGGATGAGGTTAAAATTGAACTTTTTGGCCGGAATGAGCAAAGGTACGTTTGGAGAAGAAGGGGCACAGAGTTTAATGAAAAGAACCTCTGTCCAACTGTTAAGCATGGGGTTGGATCAATCATGCTTTGGGGTTGTGTTGCAGCCAGTGAAACAGGGAACATCTCACGAGTAGAAGGAAAAATGGATTCAATAAAATTTCAGCAAATTTTGGATGGTAACTTGATGCCATCTGTGAAAAAGCTGAATTTAAAGAGAGGATGGCTTCTACAAATGGATAATGATCCTAAACACACCTCAAAATCCACGGGGGATTACATCAAGAGGCGTAAACTGAAGGTTTTGCCATGGCCTTCACAATCTCCTGACCATAACATAATTGAAAATCTATGGATAGACCTTAAAAGAGCAGTGCGTGACAGACAGCCCAGAAATCTCAAAGAACTGGAAGACTTTTGTAAGGAAGAATGGGCAAAGATACCTCAAACAAGAATTGAAAGACTCTTGGCTGGCTACAAAAAGCATTTACCAGCTGTGATACTTGCCAAAGGGGGCAGTGCAAGATATTAACTCTGCAGGGTGCCCAAACTTTTGCAGACGACATTTTTTTGTTTTCTGTTATTTTGAAAGTGTAAATGATGGAAATAAAATCTAACTTTTTTTGACATATTATAAGAATGTCTAATCTGTAATTTGATGCCTTTTGGAGATTTTTCCATCTTTCCTTGGCTTCTTTATGCACATTAATACAAATTTTTATCTGGGGTGCCCAAACTTTCGATCCCCACTGTACATCTTTTTTTATTCAAAATAAATTTTCAGAGGCGGAGGGAAGTCATATCTCAACCAGGAATAAACAATGACACTCTATATTATAATGATACTGATGTGATGCACTGAATACAGCTGTATTTGTGCAGAGCACAGGATGTTATGTGGCCAAAACATTATAATTTAATTAATGTATTAAAAGCTGAAAGAAATGGTTGAGCCAAATAAAAGTCGTTGCAATGAACAATAGCCCAGTATGAGATGGCAATGGTGGAAGGCCTACAGTTGTGACAGTAAATTTTAACAGTGCCAGGCCAGCAATAGTAGAAGAAGGTATTATTGTTGGTCAGGTGTGTTCATGATGGAGGGGATGGGAATTGTGTAAGGAGAGGCTTAGGCTGTGCAAAAAATAAACTTTTTGGGTAGCTGAATCTCCAAAAAAATGTAATGAAGCTTTTTCAGCAGGGGTTTGGTAGTTGTTGCTGATTCAGGACTCGCATATTTTAACAAATGTCATCTGGCCAACTGTGTCAAGAGATGGACAGATGGACTATATGGTGTTTGAGAAAGCCCCTGCAGCAGTTATTTTTGACCCACTAATGCCTGTGCTTCCACTGCAACATGTCCAAGGTAGAGTTCCACTGAATGAGTATGTCATATATAAGGCAGTATGTAAGCAGATGTTCCCATTGAATTTCACCAACCTGACATTAGCTGGGTGTGACATGTCTATAAACTCTTCTGGATTGCCTCAGAAGATCCTGTAAGATAGACTACCTATCCAGGAAGCATTGCATCTTCTGGTTGAGGACATGTGCCAGGCTTGTCATGAGTGTGCATTTTCCCTGCTGAAGGTTAGAAAGCAAGCTGGACAACATACACTACTTTTCTTGTCATAAGTCCTGTAGAGCTGACTCTGTGTGGCACCTTGCTGAACTATTTTTTCACTGGAAGAACCGTAAGACAAAACCTCTAACATCCCTTGTATGACTTTCATTTGAATCGCTGGAGGCTGCTGATGTAAAATTTTATATAATGGGGGCAGAGCTTCTCCCAAAGAGCTGCCTTGTGGGAAATTGTGTTTTTTTAAACATGTGGTACCCAAATTATGGTATTTCCATGCTTGATATGCTTTAGGCAGTGAGTGAAAATTACTCTGGTCTACTGCCATGTTTTGAAAAAGGCCCACACAGCTGAGCTCTATTTTCCTGTTTCATCTCTTTATTATTACAAATTAAAGAAATGAAGATGTAGGAGCTAGTACTGACATGACAGGAAGATAAGGTGTGTGTAATCTACCTCTCCATGCTGATGACAGTTTATATGTCTCTTCCCATTACAAGCCTAGTGCTTTAAGAGAGCAGCCCTAAAGCATTTGGCCTCCTTTCAAACCTCTCCAGGGTCATCTACAATATCAGTTATTCAGGAGATTTTATTGAATTGATCACTTAATGTCTTTTAAAATATCTCATTATGTGTAGAGATGGGTGGGGGTGTTGAACATGATCCCTCATCCCCCTTTCCCCAGTTTCTACACTTGATGAGAGATTTTAGCAATCAATATACAGATAATTTAATTTCTAATTGTTACAACATATGCAGGCCTTATAAATGTGACATTGTGTTAGCGATGTTGGATTTTAACATTAGATTCTAGGGTATAAACTTTGTTATGATTATATTTCTCAAAAACATAACATTATTACGTTATTACATTGTAGAAACTCAAGTAACATAAGCTGGACATTTACTCTAATAACAGTAGTTTGACTTTCTAAAATGTTGCACCGTCAATCAAAGCAAAGGGGGAGGAAGTTTGCAGATATTTTCAACTTCATTGAAGATAATTGCCTTTTCTGCCAAATGACATTCCATTAAAGTCATTATCAGCTCTTACAGTTATAGATTGAAATGTTATAGGCTTCATACTGACAGCACAGTTTGTCCCATTTTATTTAGCGTGCTTTTTATTTCTTCTGTACAATAATTTAAAATGAGAAAAGGATACAATTTTGTCACTATTTAATAGATGTTTAATATCTGAAGTGTAACATTAAATACAAAATATTGTCATGTACAGTAGGTGGTAACTAACAAGTGATAAAGTCCTGGAATATAGACATCTTTGTTCATATAAGCAGTTTCATCTGGAAATATAAGGAATCTGATTGTGTTGCCCCTTGAAGAGGAATGAAGCAAATCAGATGTAAAATGAATCCCCATGTCTAGTGCCTTATGTCTCTTCTTGCTGCTGGCCATTTTTTTTAACTGCCTATCATCTGTGGTCTAATTCATAAAAAAATCACCTATCTGATCCCTGCCTCTCTAGTACATTTTAGCTTATTCTTGAATATTAAACGATCCTGCCACTTGCTAATTTTTACACTGCTGTATCATCTTCAGTCTCTGAATTCCCAATAAAAGTTTGATTAAACAAAAAAAAAACAGAAAGCCCCATGACAGCATTCCTGTATAAGCAGAAAAAGATAGCCTCAGCAAACTGCTGGTCAGTGTTTATCCACCAGTCAAAGCAGTCCTGTTACCACTTTTTGGAAAAGCACACATCCCTGAAAAGAGGCTTAAAAAACGGAAATTGGAATGGGGTATTGTTTCTGTATGTAAGCTAAGCTAATTGTTACATTAAAAAAATGCACAAAAAATTACAAATATGCAATTTTGGGCATTGATATAAGCAGTGTCTGACTTTCTTTTAGTTCTAAAATTTACCAGAAATTAGAAACAAGATTCAACCCACATTAGCAGGATTCACAACTAAGATCAGTTTGCTGAATTCCTAACAGGATTTTCTCAACTACTGGTATATCAAACCTGGTCAGATTCACTCATCCCTATCCCTCATCCCTAACTGACACCCACTTAAAAATATTTTTCTATGAATTAATAATATTGAGTGATAATTTCTGCCCACCTAACCCACCTTGTTTTTTGTTTTAAGCAAATACCTGGCTTTTTTGTGATCATTTTTGCAAACCTTCCCTACTCAGAACTCATTACATAATTATTGAGATCATCACTAAATTGCAACTTCCTCTAAATGGAAAGTAAGCTGTAGGAAAAACATTCTAAATTCTTAACCTTTATTGCATATACCATGGTCCACAGTTGGCTTCAGAGATGAACATTGCAGGGTCTCATTTTCTCAGTAAGGACATTTGTCAGTACCTGCTATTCTTGGTGAAAAATATTCCCAGACACAGCTAAAAACTTGACTTGACAATGCTCAGTGCCATAATAGTCAACTTACTATAACCCACTCAAGAGTTGAGCAAAAATTCAATGTTCTAGATTGTCCTACACTGATCTGCCAGCTAGTTTCATACATTATGTATAATTTGCTACAGCTTTTATAACTGGTAGTGTATAAGGCATAGGATTTGGCAAATAACATTTTTAATTAATGAATACTGCTAAGTTTGTTCTTTATTTAACATTTTTTCTTTCCATTTTTATAAACTAATATAACACTTTGCATCAACCCTTTTCTAACTCTTGGAGCGAGATTCTTACTACTGTTAAGATTATTGCTAGCTATTTACTTTACATTAAGCAAATTATACCATTTTAATAGGAAACATTATTTAGGGTGTTATAATTGTTAGAGTAGATGCAGAATTCCTGCCAGCAAAGCAGTTGCTATTTATGAAGTAGTATATACTTAAAACAGTTGAATGGAAACATGTATAAAAGAATTAAATGTGAAGAAAGATAATTATTATATTTGATTCAGGTACACTGTTATTAATTACAAAAAAAGGCTATTGTATGCTTCATGATTAGGAGCCTTTACACTCATGTTGTGTTATTTAGCAGCACGGCTGCTAAAAAAAAGAAAAAATACAGATTGAATATAAAATAAAAACCTGTATAATTTATGTACTAGTGACAGGAGTTGACCTACTAAATAATCAGAGGCTATTAAAAGAGCAGTATGGGCTATCCTAAATAAATACATAAATAAATCATACACACCTAGGTAGATGCAGCATTGATCTGATGCTGCATCTGTCCCCCCACCAGCTCTGCACAAACATACCTGATAACTCTGTTCTCCCCTCCACTCTGAGCAGAGAGCAGTGACTTTCAGTCACCAGCTGTCTGCTCTGCCTCTCCAGTGCTCACTGGAGTGCTGAGCTGTGGAGGGTATGGGAGTGGCTCGCTCTGGCTCTCAGCAAATTCTTCAAAGTACTTACTAACTTTTTAAACCCATCACATATCATATGTTGCTCACTATGAATTGTGGCATAAAGCCCAGACCGCAAGAAAGAACTGCCATACATACAGTACTTAGGGGAATTTTACCCATCAATATATGATTTGGGACAAAAAACAGAATATAGAGGCAGATTGTTGATAGAGTATAAAAAGTTTACTCACCTTCTGAATTGCTGTACAAATCCAAACTACAGGGGAGAATTATCATCCACTGTGGGAGTTAAGTTTATTCATCCCCACTCTAGAACCAAAGTCTCACACAGACTTGTTACGTTCTCATATAGTATTCCATTAACTGCCTCTACTCCTTAAACTCTCAGTAATACATTTTACATTTATTAAATTCAGTCTCCTTAAGCAAGTGAAGGTTATTAATATTCATTGAGTGTCAGTCATTTGTTTTGTGGGTATAACTTAATAACTTTTCAGAAGAAAGTGATTTATGCATTTTTTATAGACAGTCTTAAAGATTCAGTGGGCTTTTCAAAACTAAAAAGGTGATGATGCAAATAGAATGTATTCATATTAATATAATACATGCAGCACAATTAACAGAGCTTAATTAAGCTTTTTAGAGGCAGCAATTTTATTCAATAACATATTTGTTAAATTCATATGTTAGCTTTACCATTTAGAATTGTGTGCATTATTAAAATCTGAAAGATTTTTAGAATCTTCAGAAAAGGAGATGCAAAGATATCTACTCTGCTAGAGTACATTTGTACCACGTATTATTCATTCAGTCAACAGAAATCAGATATAAAATAAAAACACAGACACCATAAGAATGTAATATATTTGAAAAAATGTCCCCCAGTGTTAATTACATCATTCAACAAGGCAGATCCTCGGCAATCACACTTACTCACCAGTGAAACAATAAAACAGCACAAAACATGAAATTAATAAAAAATAATTATACAAAAATCACAATAAATTCTGTGGTTACAAAATAAATGTCCAAAACCACCAAAATGAAAAAAAAAATTAAAATTTGTGTCCAAATACAAAAAGTGATGAAACCAAAAACAAAGAAAGTCCCCTTTAAACATGCAAATAGGGCTCCAAAAAAAATGTTAGGATAAGTGTAATACAGAAAAAAGAGTCCACGGATCCACACCTTCCTGTGAATACTGATGTATTGCACACTCACCAGAGATAAGAATAAATTGCACTTTATGGATACAATATTATACTTCAATTCCCAGGGAAAATTTCCTCTCCATAGCCTCCTCCATATACAAGAGCTTCCTTACATCCAACTTCAAAAGGGATTTCCCCTCATAACGATGTGTTATATAGGAAGACAAAGGAGAACCAATAGTGCAATATTGCAAAGACTTTTAATTGAATAAAATAGTGCTCAATCTACTCACATTATAACTTAAAATAAGTCGCCAATTGACAAAATCCTCCAAAACAGACTTTCTAGTGTAAAACGGATTCCAGAAAGTTAACCAAACTTGCAGCTCTGGATATGACATCACATGCTCAGCATAGGAAACCGGAAGTACATCTGGCCGACGCGTTTCGCCCCTCCTCCAGGATGTTATCAAAGACCTAAACCTCTGGTTCCTCTTAACTTATATACTACACTGGCGTGCCTCCCACCTAAGAAATAACTAATCAGGATTGCTTATGGTAAATTGGGGATAAATAGGGAAATATCCAACCTTATTAATATTGACGTACAAAGCTGTTCAAAACACTGCCCCAAACTACATCACCGACCTGATATCCATCTACCACCCAAAACGCACTCTCCGCTCCTCACAAGACCTCCTACTCTCTAGTTCCCTGGTCTCCTCTTCCCATGCCCATCTCCAGGACTTCTCCAGGGCTTCCCCCATCCTCTGGAACTCACTACCCCAATCCATCAGACTGTCACCTTCCCTCCTCACCTTTAGGCGCACCCTGAAAACCCATCTCTTCGGAGAAGCCTACCCACCCTCACCTAATTGCCGATCTCCTCCGCTCTTCCCACCACTCCATCCCCCACAGCTATTTCCTCCTGTACCACTCTTCCCTCCCTCCTAGATTGTAAGCTCCAAGGAGCAGGGCACTTGAACCCCTTGTGTATTGCATTGTTACTGTGCTGTCTCGTGTACTGTCTCCCATTATAATGTACAGCGCTGAGCAAACTGTTGGCGCTATATAAATACTGTATAATAATATTCATAACCTTCCCACAATGCTAAATAGTCATTAATAAGCTGCTGGTATGTTTACCTATTGGGTCCCCTTTCATAATAAACAATAAAATTAAATTAAAATCAACAATGTGTTATAATTAATAAAACCAACACAACTCTCTATGACATAGAACCTATGCAAACATATTGTTCACACACCACGAGTGTCACCAGAGATGATGAATGTATCCTTAATAATAATTAATAAAAATTCAATAATAATATTTATCAGTATAAAACATAACACATATAAATACAGAAACATAATATGTGTAAATATAAAAATAAAAACATATTACATTTAAATATAAAAACAACTCAATAAATACAATTAAATGTACCCCATAGTGTTATTTATGCCCCTAAAAGGATAATGGACCCATCCATCCATATAAATGGGGGACAATAAAAAACCAATCAGATAAAAAACAATTTAAATCAATTTCAAAATTGAGCCTTTTAGGGGTCAATGTTTTTAAAGACAGAATCCATTTTGTTTCATTTTTTGAGATTGATCTGGTCAAATTATCCCCATGCCAGTGGGGTTCCACCCTATCAATCCCACAAAATCTCAAGACAGACGGATCCTTATTGTGGAACTTCCTAAAATGATTGGATAAACTGTGATGTTTGAACCCCTTTTTTATATTTCTAATGTGTTCTCCCAATCTAGTAGACAATTTTCTAGTGGTTCTCTCAACATACTGTAAGTGAAACGGGCACTCTAAAAGGAAAGTTACATGGGTTCTTCCACAAGATAAAAATTTACAAATATTAAACACTTCCCCACTACTCTGCGACTGAAATTGTGTAATTTTGTTTTTTGTATTAGGGTCCCCTTTCATATTCCTACAGGCCAAACATCATTTAAAAAAACCTACCTGATCAAGAAAGGTCACCCTTTTTAAAGGTGGGTCCAGAAAATTTTTTACAAGTTTGGTTCTTAGGCTGGGTGGTCTTTTATAAATGAATCGAGGTCCCTTGGGTAACATTTTACCTAGTATATCATCTTGTAATAAAATCGGCCAGTGCTTCCTAATAATTCCTTCCATGACTTTATATTGCCTAGAAAAACCCGGGATGAAGGCTAAGTCAAATTTATCCACTTTCTTATCCCTCTTCACCAATAATTCCTCTCTGTTCATATTCCTCACCTGTTCCCTGAAGGCTATGCGTCTTATACCCCTTTTCCTCAAATCTCTGACTTAGAACATTTGATTGAGCCTCAAAATCAACCTCATTGTTACAGTTCCGCTTCAGTCTTACAAATTGACTTTTAGGGATAGCCTTCAACCATCCCTAATGATGACAACTGTGTGTAGGAATGTAATCATTCCTATCATCTTTCTTCAAATGAGTTCTTGTACAAAATTTAACCCCCTGTTTGAAAATGGTTAAATCTAACAAATCAGTGCTTAGATTTGCAGTGAATGAGATGTTGTATTGATTAGTCCCTATACTTCTAATGAATTCCTCCAATAAAATTTCCACATTGACACCCACTATGACCCACTTTCTGAAGATGTTGGCACAACATAGTCTTCTGCAAAATGACAGATCAAATTTGGTCAGTGACATCACCCAGGATCCCCAGCCAGTTTTTTTTTCCAACACTGGTTGGCCAGTGATCTGTCATTTAGTGCCAAAAGTACTAGAAGAACTACATGACAGATCCTCAGCTAGTTTGTTTCCAGCTGTGGGTCTGTGATTTAATGGCTGAAGTACTACTGGTGTTAAATGACAGCTCCCCACCCCAGTTTGTAAACAGACAAGTCACATTTAAATGGTTCATTGTTCCATAACTTCACATTCAGCTTTAAGGCATCCAAAAGCATTTTTTTTAAAGATTTCTATATTTTTAATATTGTCACACTGAAATACCCTTTCCTACTGAATGATATAAAAAAGATTTTTGCATTGGCGTATGCCCCTCCAATCCCCAGCTATCCATGCACCTTTGTAACAAATGCTTTGAAATTAGTCTTTTACAAGGCCAGAAACAAATACAAGGTTATCCTCCTACGGATTTCAGTGAGATAGGATGAGGGTCAGCATAGCATCTCAGCAAGATGTAGTACATGAAGATATGTAAGAATAAATGAAAATCACTGATTCATCATTAGACTCTTCTGAATCTTTCTATGAAGATATATTTGATCTGCAAAGAATGACAACTTACACAAATAATATTATTTGCCTAGTTTCCAAGTCGATTTGTGCATTACTAAACATAGTTTATGATAAAGGGGTAATTGATTAAAAAGCAAAAACCTTGTTTAACCGATTCATCTCTTTGGATATATGTAATACATCCAGAGAGTCAAGGGTTAAGCATAAGCTCATGGTTGCAGAAGCAGCAATAAGCTTTTGCTCATTTTGTTCTGCCAGCTGCTGGCTGTAAAGCAAAAGTGATCTAGGCGACTGTATAGTGTACAGTGTGGCCCCTCACCACCGCAACCCACCTCCATGGTTACTGGGCTCTCCCACTCTTTCTGGGAGCTCAAGATTGGGAGCTCAGGATTGATGATGGTGAGCATGAGGAGATTGAGAAACATTAATTCCTCGATTTCTTCTGTAGTGAATGAAGATGGAAGCGATGATGATTTAATCACTTCCAGTTTCAGAGCTCTCATTTCCTGACAGATCTGTGTTTGATTAAGTGCTTTGGAGGGCAGGGGAGACAATGGTGTCTAATAGACCCCCATTGTCTCCATAAAGAGTACCTGTCACATGACAAGGCTATCACATGGGGGTTTGTTAACCCCCTTGTGATAGCAATAAAGTTAAATAAAAAAGTTATATAAAAAACAATTTAAACATAAAATTATAATAATTTTTTTAATAAAAAAATGTTTTGCCGTGCACACATTCACAGAGGAAAACAGGGTGTGCACTGGTATGTAAACTGCAATTGCCCCATACTGTCATGCTTACCACAAATGCAGGTGGTCAGGCACTATAGCTAGCTTCTGTGTTTTTCACCTATAGCAGCCCCCTTTCCCACAAGGCAAACAGGCCTACCGATACTTGGTTGCCCCTAAGACTTTTATGCTATGCTATAGTGTCTGGCCACCATGCCGAAACAGGCACGAATTGAGCAAAGTAAACAGATACTTGCAGTTGGCAGACAGGCAGAGTGGTTCAAAGATAGTCCAGGTCAAAAAGGCAGGCAGAGTTCAGAGAATAGTCAATGTCTAATCCAAGGTCATGTCTAATCCAAGGTCATACACAGGGAAATCCAATCAGCAGAGCAGACAAACAGGGAGCTTGGAATATGTGTTACAATATCACAAGCATGAGATTGTAGGCTTGGCTAGCTTAAATCAGGTTTGGTCTCCACCTAGAGATTGGCCACATCAATCACCTTGTAGGTGGGCAGACAGACAGGGATGCATCATAGCTTAACCCCTTCCCGCTAGCGCCTCCAGGCCCTTTAGGAGTTTCAGACGTTGGGAGGCGGGGCGGGTGGGGCGTGGTTTAGGGATCATGTGACTGCCGTGACGTGTCGTCATGGCGGTCACATGATCGGGAAAGGTCCCAATCGAAAGAGCAGACTGGGACCTTTCGGTGAGTACCGGATATGTGTGCTGGGAGCGTGCAGGGCATGCGCTCTCAGCACATATGTTTTTTGTTACATGAACGCAAATGTGCGGCCCCTCGGCGTCTAGGCCCAGACACATTTGTGTGCGGCCGGCGAGAAGGGGTTAAACCTTAATACTGAAAAAAGACCAGCAGCTGTCAGAGAACAGGAGCATTTAAACACTCCTGAGGTATTGCGGTGAGCAAAATTAAGCATACACACATAGTAGAGAATTGAGCCTTAAAGTATATCTTTGTCTGGTTAAGTACATTTTCTGCATGTACAAAAAATACCTATTGATTCTGACAGAAACCTAGTGTATTTTCTTGTGTGCCGAACAGAGATCTCAGACAATGTTATCAGTAGAGATGAGCGAATTATTCAAAAATTCGATTCGGCTGATTCGCCGAATTTGAGGAAGAAATTTGATTCGATGCGAATTTATTCGCTACGAATTTAACTTATAAAAAGGGTTTCTAGGCTTCAGAGAGCCTTTATATTAGTGCAGAACACTGTACCTTTAATTTAAATGCCCTTGGAGATGAGGAAGGAGAAGGAGAAGGATGAGGAGAAGGAGAAGGATGAGAAGAAGGAGAAGGAGAAGGATGAGAAGAAGGAGAAGGATGAGAAGAAGGAGAAGGATGAGAAGAAGGAGAAGGAGAAGGAGAAGGATGAGAAGAAGGAGAAGGATGAGAAGAAGGAGAAGGAGAAGGATGAGAAGAAGGAGAAGGAGAAGGATGAGAAGAAGGAGAAGGATGAGAAGAAGGAGAAGGATGAGAAGAAGGAGAAGGATGAGAAGAAGGATGAGAAGAAGGAGAAGGATGAGAAGAAGGATGAGAAGAAGGAGAAGGATGAGAAGAAGAAGGATGAGAAGAAGAAGAAGGATGAGAAGAAGGAGAAGCATGAGAAGAAGAAGAAGGATGAGAAGAAGAAGAAGGATGAGAAGAAAGAGAATTCCAAGCCGGCAAAAAGTTTATCTGCAGAGCTCCGCTATTTCTTAGCGGAGCTCTGCAGATACACTTAGTGGAGCTCTGCAGATACACTTTTTGCCGGCTTGGAATTCTTCTTATTTTCATCCTACTTCTTCTTCTTCTTCTTCTTCATCCTCATCCTCTTCTTCTTCTTCTGAGGATGAGGATGAGGATGAAGAAGAAGAAGTAGGATGAAAATAAGAATTCCAAACCGGCAAAAAGTGTATCTGCAGAGCTCCGCTAAGTGTATCTGCAGAGCTCCTCTATTTCTGACAGTTCTCTGACATTCACATTTACAGCGGTTGAAACATTGTATCTATTTGTTTCCATAAATGGAAACAAATAGATACAATGTTTCAACCGCTGAGCTCTGCAGATACACTTAGCGGAGCTCTGCAGATACACTTAGAGGAGCTCTGCAGATACACTTTTTGCCGGCTTGGAATTCTTCTTATTTTCATCCTACTTCTTCTTCTTCTTCATCCTCATACTCATCCTCAGAAGAAGAAGAAGAGGATGAGGATGAAGAGGAAGAAGAAGAAAAAGTAGGATGAAAATAAGAAGAATTCCAAGCCGGCAAAAAGTGTATCTGCAGAGCTCCTCTATTCTGCAGATACACTTAGAGGAGCTCTGCAGATACACTTTTTGCCGGCTTGGAATTCTTATTTTCATCCTACTTCTTCTTCTTCTTCTTCTTCATCCTCATCCTCATCCTCAGAAGAAGAAGAGGATGAGGATGAAGAAGAAGAAGAAGAAGAAGTAGGATGAAAATAAGAAGAATTCCAAGCCGGCAAAAAGTGTATCTGCAGAGCTCCTCTATTCTGCAGATACACTTAGAGGAGCTCTGCAGATACACTTTTTGCCGGCTTGGAATTATTCTTATTTTCATCCTACTTCTTCTTCTTCTTCTTCATCCTCATCCTCAGAAGAAGAAGAAGAGGATGAGGATGAGGATGAAGAGGAAGAAGAAGAAGAAGTAGGATGAAAATAAGAAGAATTCCAAGCTGGCAAAAAGTGTATCTGCAGAGCTCCTCTATTCTGCAGATACACTTAGAGGAGCTCTGCAGATACACTTTTTGCCGGCTTGGAATTCTTCTTATTTTCATCCTACTTCTTCTTCTTCTTCATCCTCATCCTCAGAAGAAGAAGAAGAGGATGAGGATGAGGATGAAGAAGAAGAAGAAGAAGAAGAAGTAGGATGAAAATAAGAAGAATTCCAAGCCGGCAAAAAGTGTATCTGCAGAGCTCCGCTAAGTGTATCTGCAGAGCTCCGCTATTTCTGACAGTTCTCTGACATTCACTCCATACAGCGGTTGAAACATTGTATCTATTTGTTTCCATAAATGGAAACAAATAGATACAATGTTTCAACCGCTGTATGGAGTGAATGTCAGAGAACTGTCAGAAATAGGCTATTTCTGACAGTTCTCTGACATTCACTCCATACAGCGGTTCAAACAATGTTTCAACCGCTGTATGGAGTGAATGTCAGAGAACTGTCAGAAATAGCGGAGCTCTGCAGATACACTTAGCGGAGCTCTGCAGATACACTTTTTGCCGGCTTGGAATTCTTCTTATTTTCATCCTACTTCTTCTTCTTCATCCTCATCCTCATCCTCAGAGGAAGAAGAAGAGGATGAGGATGAAGAAGAAGAAGAAGTAGGATGAAAATAAGAAGAATTCCAAGCCGGCAAAAAGTGTATCTGCAGAGCTCCTCTATTTCTGACAGTTCTATGTCAGAGAACTGTCAGAAATAGAGGAGCTCTGCAGATACACTTTTTGCCGGCTTGGAATTCTTCTTATTTTCATCCTACTTCATCCTCATCCTCTTCTTCTTCTTCTGAGGATGAGGATGAAGAAGAAGAAGAAGAAGAAGAAGTAGGATGAAAATAAGAAGAATTCCAAACCGGCAAAAAGTGTATCTGCAGAGCTCCGCTAAGTGTATCTGCAGAGCTCCTCTATTTCTGACAGTTCTCTGACATTCACATTTACAGCGGTTGAAACATTGTATCTATTTGTTTCCATAAATGGAAACAAATAGATACAATGTTTCAACCGCTGAGCTCTGCAGATACACTTAGCGGAGCTCTGCAGATACACTTAGCGGAGCTCTGCAGATACACTTTTTGCCGGCTTGGAATTCTTCTTATTTTCATCCTACTTCTTCTTCTTCTTCATCCTCATCCTCATCCTCAGAAGAAGAAGAAGAATGAAAAGAAGAAGAAGAATGAAAAGAAGAAGAATGAAAAGAAGAATGAGAAGAATGAAAAGATTCTTCTTCTTCTTCTTCTTCTTTTCATTCTTCTTTTCATTCTTCTTCTTCTTTTCATTCTTCTTCTTCTTTTCATTCTGCTTTTCATTCTTCTTTCATTCTTCTTTTCATTCTTCTCATTCTTCTTCTCATTCTTCTTTTCATTCTTCTTCTCATTCTTCTTTTCATTCTTCTTCTTCTTTTCATTCTTCTTTTCATTCTTCTCATTCTTCTTTTCATTCTTCTTTTCATTCTTCTTCTCATTCTTCTTTTCATTCTTCTTCTTTTCATTCTTCTTCTTCTTTTCATTCTTCTTCTTTTCATTCTTCTTTTCATTCTTCTCATTCTTCTTTTCATTCTTCTCATTCTTCTTTTCATTCTTCTTCTCATTCTTCTTTTCATTCTTCTTTTCATTCTTCTTCTCATTCTTCTTTTCATGAAGAAGAAAAGAAGAATGAGAAGAATGAAAAGAAGAATGAAAAGAAGAAGAAGAAGAATGAAAAGAAGAATGAGAAGAAGAATGAAAAGAAGAATGAAAAGAAGAATGAGAAGAATGAAAAGAAGAATGAAAAGAAGAATGAGGAGAATGAAAAGATTCTTCTTCTTCTTCTTTTCATTCTTTTCATTCTTCTTCTTTTCATTCTTCTTTTCATTCTTCTCATTCTTCTTTTCATTCTTCTCATTCTTCTTCTCATTCTTCTTTTCATTCTTCTTCTCATTCTTCTTTTCATTCTTCTCATTCTTCTTTTCATTCTTCTTTTCATTCTTCTTCTCATTCTTCTATTCATTCTTCTCATTCTTCTTTTCATTCTTCTTTTCATTCTTCTTCTCATTCTTCTTTTCATTCTTCTTCTTCTTTTCATTCTTCTTTTCATTCTTCTTCTCATTCTTCTTTTCATGAAGAAGAAAAGAAGAATGAGAAGAATGAAAAGAAGAATGAAAAGAAGAAGAAAGAAAAGAAGAATGAGAAGAAGAATAGAAAGAAGAATGAAAAGAAGAATGAGAAGAATGAAAAGAAGAATGAGAAGAATGAAAAGGAGAATGAAAGAGAAGAAGAAGAATGAAAAGAAGAAGAAGAATGAAAAGAAGAATGAAAGAAGAAGAAGAAGAATGAAAAGAAGAAGAAGAAGAATGAAAAGAAGAATGGAAAGAAGAAGAAGAAGAATGAAAAGAAGAAGAAGAATGAAAAGAAGAATGAGAAGAATGAAAAGAAGAAGAATGAAAAGAAGAATGAAAAGAAGAAGAAGAATGAAAAGAAGAAGAATGAAAAGAAGAATGAAAAGAAGAAGAAGAATGAAAAGAAGAAGAAGAAGAATGAAAAGAAGAATGAAAAGAAGAATGAGAAGAATGAAAAGATTCTTCTTCTTCTTTTCATTCTTCTTTTCATTCTTCTTCTTCTTTTCATTCTTCTTTTCATTCTTCTCATTCTTCTTCTCATTCTTCTTTTCATTCTTCTTTTCATTCTTCTTCTTCTTTTCATTCTTCTTCTTTTCATTCTTCTTTTCATTCTTCTCATTCTTCTTTTCATTCTTCTCATTCTTCTTCTCATTCTTCTTTTCACATTCTTCTTCTCATTCTTCTTTTCATTCTTCTTTTCATTCTTCTTCTCATTCTTCTTTTCATGAAGAAGAAAAGAAGAATGAGAAGAATGAAAAGAAGAATGAAAAGAAGAAGAAGAAGAATGAAAAGAAGAATGAGAAGAAGAATGAAAAGAAGAATGAAAAGAAGAATGAGAAGAATGAAAAGAAGAATGAAAAGAAGAATGAGGAGAATGAAAAGATTCTTCTTCTTCTTTTCATTCTTCTTTTCATTCTTCTTCTTCTTTTCATTCTTCTTTTCATTCTTCTCATTCTTCTTTTCATTCTTCTTTTCATTCTTCTCATTCTTCTTCTCATTCTTCTTTTCATTCTTCTTCTCATTCTTCTTTTCATTCTTCTCATTCTTCTTTTCATTCTTCTTTTCATTCTTCTTCTCATTCTTCTATTCATTCTTCTCATTCTTCTTTTCATTCTTCTTTTCATTCTTCTTCTCATTCTTCTTTTCATTCTTCTTCTTCTTTTCATTCTTCTTTTCATTCTTCTTCTCATTCTTCTTTTCATGAAGAAGAAAAGAAGAATGAGAAGAATGAAAAGAAGAATGAAAAGAAGAAGAATGAAAAGAAGAATGAGAAGAAGAATGAAAAGAAGAATGAGAAGAATGAAAAGAAGAATGAGAAGAATGAAAAGGAGAATGAAAAGAAGAAGAATGAAAAGAAGAAGAAGAATGAAAAGAAGAATGAAAAGAAGAAGAAGAAGAATGAAAAGAAGAAGAAGAAGAATGAAAAGAAGAATGGAAAGAAGAAGAAGAATGAAAAGAAGAAGAAGAAGAAGAATGAAAAGAAGAATGAGAAGAATGAAAAGAAGAAGAATGAAAAGAAGAAGAAGAATGAAAAGAAGAAGAATGAAAAGAAGAATGAAAAGAAGAAGAAGAATGAAAAGAAGAAGAAGAAGAATGAAAAGAAGAATGAGAAGAATGAAAAGATTCTTCTTCTTCTTCTTTTCATTCTTCTTTTCATTCTTCTTCTTCTTCTTTTCATTCTTCTTCTTCTTCTTTTCATTCTTCTTTTCATTCTTCTCATTCTTCTTTTCATTCTTCTCATTCTTCTTCTCATTCTTCTTTTCATTCTTCTTCTCATTCTTCTTTTCATTCTTCTTCTTCTTTTCATTCTTCTTTTCATTCTTCTCATTCTTCTTTTCATTCTTCTTTTCATTCTTCTTCTCATTCTTCTTTTCATGAAGAAGAAAAGAAGAATGAGAAGAATGAAAAGAAGAATGAAAAGAAGAAGAAGAAGAATGAAAAGAAGAATGAGAAGAGGAATGAAAAGAAGAATGAAAAGAAGAATGAGAAGAATGAAAAGAAGAATGAAAAGAAGAATGAGGAGAATGAAAAGATTCTTCTTCTTCTTCTTTTCATTCTTCTTTTCATTCTTCTTCTTCTTTTCATTCTTCTTTTCATTCTTCTCATTCTTCTTTTCATTCTTCTCATTCTTCTTCTCATTCTTCTTTTCATTCTTCTTCTCATTCTTCTTTTCATTCTTCTTTTCATTCTTCTCATTCTTCTTTTCATTCATCTTTTCATTCTTCTTCTCATTCTTCTTTTCATTCTTCTTCTTCTTTTCATTCTTCTTTTCATTCTTCTTCTTCTCATTCTTCTTTTCATGAAGAAGAAAAGAAGAATGAGAAGAATGAAAAGAAGAATGAAAAGAAGAAGAATGAAAAGAAGAATGAGAAGAAGAATGAAAAGAAGAATGAAAAGAAGAATGAGAGGAATGAAAAGGAGAATGAAAAGAAGAAGAAGAAGAATGAAAAGAAGAAGAAGAATGAAAAAAAGAATGAAAAGAAGAAGAAGAAGAATGAAAAGCAGAAGAAGAATGAAAAGAAGAAGAAGAAGAATGAAAAGAAGAATGGAAAGAAGAAGAAGAATGAAAAGAAGAAGAAGAAGAATGAAAAGAAGAATGAGAAGAATGAAAAGAAGAAGAAGAAGAATGAAAAGAAGAATGAAAAGAAGAAGAAGAATGAAAAGAAGAAGAATGAAAAGAAGAATGAAAAGAAGAAGAATGAAAAGAAGAAGAAGAAGAATGAAAAGAAGAATGAAAAGAAGAATGAGAAGAATGAAAAGATTCTTCTTCTTCTTCTTTTCATTCTTCTTTTCATTCTTCTTCTTCTTCTTTTCATTCTTCTTTTCATTCTTCTCATTCTTCTTTTCATTCTTCTCATTCTTCTTCTCATTCTTCTTTTCATTCTTCTTCTCATTCTTCTTTTCATTCTTCTTCTTCTTTTCATTCTTTTCATTCTTCTTTTCATTCTTCTTTTCATTCTTCTTCTCATTCTTCTTTTCATGAAGAAGAAAAGAAGAATGAGAAGAATGAAAAGAAGAAGAAGAATGAAAAGAAGAATGAGAAGAAGAATGAAAAGAAGAATGAGAAGAATGAAAAGAAGAATGAAAAGAAGAAGTATTCCAGTACAGCAAAAAGTGTATCTGCAGAGAGCGCCGCTATTTCTGACTGTTCTCTGACAGTTCCTTCACATTTACAGCGGTTGAAACATTGTATCTATTTATTTCCGAATAAAAACATCTGTATCCTAAATGGAAACAAATAGATACAATGTTTCAACCGCTGTACATGTGAAGGAACTGTCAGAGAACTGTCAGAAATAGCGGAGCTCTCTGCAGGGACACTTTTGCCGGCTGATCGGGAAAAATCCGATTCGCGCACCCGAAGTATGCAAATATTCGGATTCGACGCGAATCAAATTTTTCCTGAAATTCGAAACGAATTCCACTTCGCCTGGTTCGATTCGCTCATCTCTAGTTATCAGCTTCCCTACCTATCTTCTGTGAATGACTAAACACTTTCTCCCTATGAAGTGGAGATAAGGAGAGGAAAAAAATGTCAGTCCTACTAAATTAAAAAGGACATTGTTTCTAATATACAACATACAGTACATGTACAGTAATATATCATTTTGAAATGACTTTGTAAGAACATTGTTCAGGGGTTATGTATGTGTTGTTTGTATTTAATATAAGATACAAGCTCATGGTGTGTGTATACTTGACACCACTGGTCCCCAAAAAGGAAATGATATTATCTTATCTTGGAGGCTGCAGAATCCCATCTCCTGCCTTCTCTTTCTGCTCTGTCTGACTCCTATCAACTGGACAGGAAGTGAGAGCAAATCTTCTTCAGGAGCCAAATACAGTAGCTAAATATTGACAGAGGTTCTAATCCTTTCTCCCACCCTGCTGTTTTTATTGTTACCAGTTTCCAGGTTCAATCCATATCCTTCTACTAACACAAACAGCAATCAAAACCTGGCAGAGGTTTTAACCTTTCCACACTATCCAAAGCTAAAAGTTTTTGCTAGAATTGTGCTTTATACTCGGTATGTTGTATGTGACAAGATTTATATGGCTTGGTAGTAACTGTCATTATACTGTATGCACTTCTTGTATATTTTATTAAAAAGGTTCTTCAAACAAGCATGTTATCTGGAAGTTTGATCAGTGGACATTTAAATGGATTGTTTGAATTAATGGGCTAAAATTATACATATAAATGTTATTATATTGATAATGGTTATTTTACTGAAATTACACAGTGCTACCCATATTACTACTCATGACTATAATAAAGGCATTTATCCGCTAATAGCCAATTACCAGTTCCTAATGTAAAGAAAAACTATAATATATTTTAGTGGGTATATATTTTGAGTTATTATTGTAACATTTGTTAGAAAGCAATTTTTGATTTGATTTTCACAGCCTGACATGTGTGCTAGTCAAACATTTCCTGGATGTTTTTTCATACATATATAGATTCTTTTGGCCATCTGTAAATGAGGGATTGTGTTCAGTATCCCTGCTTTAGGATTCTTGAGAATTGACCAATCAGCCAGAAAAAAACTTTCCTTTGTGTTCTTTCCTTTGAACAAATTGTGAGACATTCACTATTGTAATATTTTTTATGCATTACCTGGCCATCTGGATATGCGTGTTCTGAGTTGTGGTGGCATTAATTTTGAAAGTCAAAGTAATGCTCTACAGTGGACATGCTGCAGGTTGTAATTATTGTTGTAATTTAAAAAGGTGCATGTTTGATAGTCAGTGGACTAGGGTGCACTGTCAGCCCAGTTAAAATGAATAAGCTGCCTTAAAATGGTGCACTTTAAGCAGAATGTACTGCATGAAAGAATAAGTTCATCTTTTGGGACATGTTACATGTTCCACCCATATTTAAGGTGGAACGTGTGACGTGTTCCAGCAGCTGCAGCCTCTCCAGGTGACGCAATGAATGAATGATGCGCAAACTACAACTATTGTCAGCCATTGCACTTCTGAATGGACTGCGAAGCCGCTGTTGAGCAGACTTGTAGTTTATTCATAAGCCCCGCAAGGCTTGTCTGCAGGAGTCTGGCATTGCCCCCCTGAGCCACTGGCCACAGGTGCAATGCCTTCCAACCTCATAGTGTTTATGCTGAACTTCAGTTACCATTTAATAAATAAAAAGCATACAAACGCCATCCAGCTGAGGTCTTAAGTAGATTTGAACCTGTAGCTCTAGTGCTGCAAGATAATTTGGCCAGCTACTGCTCTAAAATATTGATTAATTTGGACTTTAAAGAAGTATGTTCCCAACACTATGTATACCAAAAGCAAAAGTAATCATCAGTAACTTTATACACTGAAAAGGAGGTTTAAATGAACACAACAATTACATGCTGCAATAATATAGGCTAGCTTTTATGGAGACAGTCAGGAGTAACATGTAAAGCACTAGTTCTTGCTATATCATATATCATTTTCAATCTGATTTCAGGAAATAAAGCAGTTGGGATAAAGAAAGGAACAAACTTAGCCTCAGGCACTCTGAGTTATGATTTATTGCACAATTATTACAGTATAGAAAAATCTGAAATTTGCTTTGGATACCATTTGTTGAAATTTTCCAAACTGCATATTGCTGAAATGCAAGTAGTACAGCTTTGAAGTCAATTATGGGCAAATAGAAAGTGTGAGCTATTACTGTACTGTTTCCATGTATATTCATAAATATTTCCGTCCAAGATTCATACAGCTTTTACCCAACATTCACACATTTCAGTATATTCCATTTAAAAATCTTGGTTGAAAATTGTGTGAACCTTGTGTGAAAAGATTTATAAAAATATTACTATCTCCATCATAAGTCCACTCTCTCAGAATTGGTTACACAATGTGACCTATTTGCCACATTAAAGTGTATGCAAAAAAAAAAAGAAAACACCCAGTACATTTCTCCAGTACAAGTATATTTCCCCATATTTTGTCTATTTACAGCTTCTGCAAGTACAGAAAAATACCAGTTGATCTGCCAGAAATTCAGTGAACTTCTAACTGACATGACAAATCTGCTTTTGCTGCACTGCAATTCCAATAAGTGCTGTCAGCCTGCTTCAGGTTACCTCTGTGAATTGCAGAACACCACCTCTTTATGATGGGGGTGTTCTGTAACACATATTGTAACCAAAATAAAGAATGAAGGTGACAATACTGTTTCTGTACAGATACAGTGCAGAGAGTGAGAGTTATCACCTTCCTTAGAAGAAGAAGTGTGTTATGGGCAGGATGACTGCATAAAAATAAAGGAAGATATAGGAAAAATGTCTAAAAAAGTTAAACCAATGTAGCAACTACATCTAAGGATTTGTAAGCTGCAACATATTATATATTAATTTTTTTCTTAGGTTTACATACACCCAATAAATGAACAGAAAACATAATTGCTGATAAAACAAAACCAGTAATGCTATCTGCATTACTATACTGTGAATACAGGGTGCCTTGATCTTGGAGTGGGATCATAAACCCTTGTACTCACGGTATTTTCTTAGTCTTCTGGGTTTAGTGATTCTGGGTGGCATACCAAGACGACTGAAGTCATTGTTCAAAATTTAAAGGAAATTTAAAAAAAAAGCAAAATTAGCTCAGTGTCAAACTTCAAATATGTCTTAAATGTGCCCTATCTGGAAATTTGATGCAATCAAAGCACTGTTTGAGAGGAAAATTAAAGGTACACATTGAAATTTAAACTTTGAGATGATGCATTTATCCAGGCATTTCTTTAGTACTTCTGTTAGTGATTTGAAAACTCATGTTTGTAATTCAGCAGATGAATGCTATAAGTCACTTGATATCTCTCAAATGCATAGAGCCTTGTGGCCTTATGTAATTAGTGTGCAGATTCTATCAGGGCTGTCTTAATGCTTGTGCACCCTTGGGCACTGCCCAGGGGCCCCAGGTGCATGGGGGCCCCATGATAATTTTGCATTATATCATACTTGCCAACTGTCCTGGATTTGCTGGGACAGCTACACTTTTTTTACTAAGGATGGACAGTATTTGTCTTTGATTATATAGCACATTTAATGTTTAAAATTGATTTTTATTAAAAGTAATATTAAATGAATGTTTAATTCTAGCAACTATTTATTCTTCAAATGAAATGCTCTTGAGAGCATGTGCGTAAATTGGAGCAGGCTGCTAAGGGCCCCAGTGCATTACTTTGCCCAGGGGCCCATGATATGATGCTATTAAGATGGCCCTAATTTCTAATACTCATTAGATTGGTGACACAGGAAACAGAGAGGTATAAATTTAAACAACATAAGGTTTAGGAAGTACACTCCTCCTGACCTATTAATAGAGCATGGGTGGTTGATATGGATTACAGCAAAACCAGATTAGGGTAAATTAAGGGACCTTTATGATTTTAGCACAGCTGGAAGTTATAAAACAACACCCACCAACGATATGGCACCTACATGAGGCTACCACAAACCCTTTATGAAATATAAATAAGTACAGTGGACATGCATAAACAGCCAGTGAGCAGACCATGGTAGACTCCCACCCATAAATCTTTCCCTGTCTGCCCCTCCCCAAAACTTCCCTAATCCCACCACCCTACCTAACCCCCCCAAAAAATACCCTCTTACCCCATTACTTTAAAACCACGCTCCCCGGTAAGTCAGCAATAGCTCTTAACTACAAGAGAAAAGAAGAAGCACCATCTAAGCGCAGCAATAAAAACAAATAATTTAATCCACAAAATTGGCAACTCACAATAGTAGTAGTAAAATGAGCACTTGTCAAATTGGTGTCAATTGCTGTGCAATTCCTTGTCAGTCCCGCTGCAGGCAGGTCTCCAATGCACTGTCCTTGGCTGTGCTGGTGGTTCCCAGTACTTCCTGCTCAGTGTGGATCAACAGGAAAAGTTGGAGTGATGTCAGCTCCAGGTACAGCAGCAGTAGGTGTGGCATGCATTCGGAGCATGCATGCTTCTTCATCAGGCCTACAAGGGCATATATTGGCACATGATAGTGGTGGACTAAAGCGCCCAGACTACTCATGGAAAGGCCAAAGTGTCATCATAGGTTAGTACAAAAACATATCAAGTCTCCCTCTCTTAGACTAATTAAACTAAGCACTCTTCAAATAAAATACAATAAATAAAATACAATAAACATATAAAGTGGCTATTAAGGGAAATAGTATGCAAATTAGGCATGTGTCTCACTATGCATTATAACATAGAGACCATAAGCGTCGTACATGAATAAATAAATAGATATGTAAAATTAGAAATGTTTATACATAAACAGGTGATTCCATATTATTGAAAATGTGTATACAAACATTCTAGATTATAACAATAATGCTACTTACAGTATGCCATTTGGAAAACTGAAAATAATGTAGAGCAAGAGAAAATAAGTAAAGAGTGGAAAAATAATTAGAATCGTGGAAAGAAGGCCAGCTACTGGAAATATTAGGAAATTGATATAACTATGTATAAGCTGAAGCACTAGAAGTATGAAGTGAGTAGATGTAATCATGGAGTATATGATAATCACTAGCTGGCAAAAAAAGCATATGGTGTACAAACAAACATGTAACATGTGGATCAATTATAGTACTGAGGAAATGATGGCAAAAACGACATGGAGAGCCAGATGGGAGGGGTGGTGGAATTCCCCATAAAACTCCACCACTAAAAAACTGTCAGCTTGTCTCCCAAAAATGGGGAGAAGAACAATGGAGGAAATTCCATAAAATATTTAGAAAACTGTGCTGACTTTTCAAATCAGTTCCTCCTGATTTGTATGGGTCTACCTTGTCTGGCCAGGGGTCAGGGAGCCAGAGAGTCCATGTAACAGTGCCTCCTGAGAGTGGTTGCTTCAACGGTGCTCTTAGTAGCACATGGGAGTGGGATCCTAAATGTAAAAAGTGCACATGGTCACTGTTCTAAACACTTTTTTTGCACTGTGCCTTTTAGGGCTAAGTCTTTTGGCTAAGTCCAGGGCAATGTTTTTGCTACGGGCCTCAGGGCCTAGCCAGTGCACAATTGCATGGCCACTTATTTATTTATTTTTCCCTCACTGTTTTATCACCTTTAACTTTTGCGTGTGTGTTTTTTTCTCACTAGGATGGAGGGTGTGGGTCCTTGGGCCTGCCCTGAAGTTTAGGGAGAGGATGCGTTGCCATTAGGTTCCTTCCTCCCCTGTTCCTTGGGGGGGCATGCCCGAGCCCTCTTCAGGAGAGCTCCCTGACCTAGTACTTGGTGGTTGGCTTCAGCTAGCCACAAGGAAAGGGATCCACCAAGCCTTTTGACTAGGTGGACCATGTTGTAAAACCTTTGTCCCTGTCAGAACCTTGCACCCCGGGGGATCAGGGTAGAGATCCTTTCCCCTTCAAAGGGTAGACAAAAGCACATCCTTAAGTGTACTTTTTTGTATTTGTGTTTTTGCACTTGCACGTTTTATGTACGCTTACGGGTTTTAGTTTTTTCGCACCTCCGTGAACTTAAAAAGAAAAAATATGTGTGGCTCACATGTCCCCCCTCTTAAAGCTACAACCAAATACGGTCCTCTATTCCTACAGTGTCAGTGCTGCTCTATCACAGGAAGTTACAAATATTCCTTCAATTTAACCCCTACTTCTCTGATCAGAGGATCACAGAAAAAGCCAATCTCCATTCGTTACATGTTTTGCTGCTTTTTATATTCAGTAATTTTCTACAGACTACCTAGGTTCAAATTTTACTCACAAAAAAAGGCTGTAATGACAATTCATTGTTTAACGTCCCCACAGGAGCAGTGTATTTAATACAAATATCCACTTTGCCTCTTTCTGCAAAAGGGTCTTTACCACCCCTTCTGTCTGAAAGACTCAACTGATAAATAGCTGCACATTTTATCCCTTAGGCAATGAGTTATACTGTTGAAAATGTATCACAAACTGATCATCTTTATTTGTTATACTGAAAAGGTGCTTCCCTATTCTTTGAAATTCCTTACGAGCTTTCCCTGTGTAGGTTTTTGAACATGGGCAGGTGATTTAGTAGACCATCCATTTTGATGAAAAGTTTAAGAACAGCTGTAATGCAACCGCATATTATTAGAAGTTCACTGACTGCTTTCAGTTGTTACCTGAAAACACTATTTTAACTAAACATAAAATTAGGATATTATTTTTATTTGTATATTGTCTTGCCTTTGTATGACATGTGTTGTTCATTTTGTTTTTCATTCCCACATTTTATTGTATCTAAAATCTATATAAAATGTACAGTATTCATTTACAGACTCAGAACACATTTTAAGCCAATGTGTAGTATGTGAAGTACCCATCAAATGCACATTCCCGTTAGGAATTTTTCTTTTCTGGTATTAGATCGGCAAACTTTTTTCAGCAGATGGAAAATATTTCCAAGCAGACAAAAATTTTTGAATATTTAAGCACACTGTAAAAACAAGGTTTTAGAGATCAAAATAACTGCTGATTTTCTTCAAAATACTAGCATACATTGTGACATTTTAACTCATGATAAGCACCCTAAAAACCCTAGTGTTATTACTTCAAATGAGGATGTTGTGTGACTTTGTAGTGATTATCTGGTGGAGAATCATTTTCCCCATCTACCAGATGTGTCCTATATGGTTTTAAAGCTCCTGTGTTATTTTTGTGAGACTTACCAACATACAGTAATAGCCAGAACTGACAGGAAGTGAACATAGGGGGACTGGATTTCATTTAGGCAATATAATATAAATATAAATTTGTGTGTGTGTTTGGAAGAGAAATAACCTACAAAGGTAGAACACCACTGCTTTCAATGTTCCAAAACAGTGTGAGCGATTGACTCAAGATCAGTCTAGGGCTTAACAAAACTTACAAACAACATTATGAGCATCAGGCAATGTCAAGTTTCATCATTAGTCACCATCATTATGTTTGTCATGTTTATGGAAGAAACACTGTATTCACTTGTTACAGCATTCAACCCCATTCAACTGAATCATTGCTCATCTCTAGTTTGTCAGGAACCATACACCAGGCAGGGACAGAAAGTGCAGTTAAAATCACACCTTTAATTAAATAGAAAAAATAACACAGCTCAGGAACATAGTCAAAAACAGAAGCCAGGGGTTGGATGCCAGAGTGGGTAATCAGATGAGACGGGGTCAGGAAACCAGATGTCAGCATAGTCAGGAGCAAAAATGAGGAACAGGAATTGGAGTCATCCAGACCAAGTTGTACACAGGCAGGA
This sequence comes from Staurois parvus, assembly GCF_062004578.1. Classification (NCBI taxonomy): domain Eukaryota; kingdom Metazoa; phylum Chordata; class Amphibia; order Anura; family Ranidae; genus Staurois; species Staurois parvus. Next base: position 4,612,422 of record NW_028317994.1, on the reverse strand, counting down.
ACACACTGGAGATCATAGACCACGCAAGGGAAAGGAGAAAATGCACTAAGCTGCTAAAATAGTAAAAAGGGCTGGCTGTAGGCTATACTAACAAAGCAGGTATGGTATCCAAGTGATTCATTGTGGAGACGAGTGGTTGGTAAGTATCACACTGAAAGAAAAGAGCTGCTTGTTAAGTAGCAGGATCCCATCCCTGACATAGTTGTTGTGAAAAAGATTATAGAATGTTTTTACATATTTATGTATTCTGCGTATGTCTAAAAAAGGGGTTACCATAGCCTTGTTAAATGGCTGAATTGTTCACTAAAAAATGGCCAACATTAACTGCAAACTCTGGGACATATGTTACATTGTTTAACGGAATGTCAATGGCCTTTGAAAATATAAAAATTCATAACAGATTATGCTGAACTGGAAATCTACATTAATGTCTGCTGTTTAAGCTTAGCTAATAAAAATATGATATAGCATAGTTTTCAAAAGGGAAGAAACTATCTTCAATAATTCTACTAATTAAACAATATCATTGTGTGCAGAGTTATACTCTAATTCAGTGTTCATTTTCTTTGTGATTTATGCTTTCAAATCTGCATCAAGGAAAATAGCCTTTTATATCATTCTAGTAATTGAGTAGTTCCTTATGTGATTTAACACACCATCGAGGCTAGAAATGTAATAACTATATTATTGTAAAAAAAAGTCTTATTATAAAATAACTTTATTAAATTATAAAGTATGGATCTCAGGAGCAACAAAATATATTGGGATACTCCAGTTTATCTGTATAATTATCCAAAAATGCATCATTAAGTACATGTGCATCTGAGTAAAGAAAGTACAAAAGAAAACAAATCTTTACCTTCAGATCCTGATTCTCTTTTCTTGCTGCACTTGGAACTCTGACCTATGACATTTGTGATGAATCTGTATTTAAAATGCATGTGTTAGTTAGATCTGAAGCAATACATTGAGTTATTTCAGCAAAGCATGCATGAAGGTTTGAAGGCAGATTAACATTTTTTTGCAACTTTGGGTATAGGATATACAGTATTTATAATGCCCTGCTTCTTGTTACTCACTAAGGCTCCCTGACTGCTATTGCTAGAAAATCAAATCAAATTGACATTCAGAGGTTGCTTTCTATAAATGGAGTTGTTTTAGCTGCTCCTGTGCAAAGTTAAAATATTGCTTATTTTAACCCAACCATCTCTAGGCAAAATATTAATCAAAACACTTTTCAGGTCTTTTTGGCTATAGATTGACAAGAAATAAATTACTTTTAGCAAAATAAATATTGATAAGAAGTGTGTCCTTATGAAATCAATATATATTTTACAATGTGTACATACACACAGGTATAGTCTCCTGGTGCTATACCTCACATGCATACATTGTATTCATAAAGTATTCGGACCCCCTTCATTTTTTTTTAATTTGATTTGTTATGTTGCAGCCTGATATTAGAATTACTTAGAGTGACAAAGAGGAAACAGAATTTTAGGAAACTCTGTGAATTTATTAAAAAGAAAAAAAACTGAAATATCACACGTAAGCATTCAGATCTTTTACTCAGCACTTTGTTTAAGCACCTTTGGTAGCATTTACAGCCTTTAGTCTTTTTTGGGTGTGACGCTACAAGCTTTGCACACCTGGATTGGGGGATTTTCTGTCATTCCTCTTTGAAAATCCTCTCAAGATCAGTCAGGTTAGATGGGACTGTCGGTGGACAGCAATTTTCAGGTCTCCCCAGAGATCAAAAGCATTAAAGTAAGGGTTTTGGCTGAGTCACTCTAGAACATTCACAGAGTTGTCCCTAAAGCTGGCCATACATGTGTAAATTTTTGGACAAGAATATTCATATGAAAAGTCCTACGAAAATTCTTTGAACATTCAGTGAATGGACGAATGTCATTTGAAATTTGTCTTTTGCTTTTAACATTTGAGTTGACAATGAATGTAATTTCTAAACAATAACCATATATACTGGCCAAAAATTCATTTGATCAAGAAAGGTTTTCCTTCCTACCCCTTCGAATTTTCCTGTCACTGCGGTTGAAAACAAACATCAATTTGAACCCACTAACGATTAGAAAATCAAATGAATATTCTTGAAACGAAAATCCTTGAACAAAAATCTATACGTTTATGGCCAGCTTTAGCCACTCCTGTGTTGTTTTGGTTGTGTGCTTAGGATCAATGTCATGGGAATGCCTACCCCACCTCCACCTAAAAACTGTACTTGAGCCACCTCCATCAGATCATCCCCCGCAGCTATCACCTTTTGTACCACCTCCCCCTTCCTTTAGATTGTAAGCTCCATGAGTAGGGCCCTCCTATTCCTTCTGTACTGAAATGTATCGTAATTGCACTGTCTCCCTTTATATTGTAAAGCGCTGAGCAAACTGTTGGCGCTATATAAGTCCTGTATTATAATAATAATAATAATAATAATGTTGGAAGGTGAACTTTCAGCCCAGGCTAAGGTCCTGAGCTCTGTGGAGCAGGTTTTTATTGAAAATATCTCTGAACTCCATTCAGCCTTTCCTCGACCCTAACCGGTCTCTCAGTCCCTGCTGCTGAAAAACACTTTCCCTAGGACGAAAATGCTAAATTACAAGTTTAGAACACTAAACCCCAAAATCCCAACCTTATTTGTTTTTATATATTTGTAACTTAACTAAAAGTAAAAAGACAAACATGAGAAAACATAAAACATGAAAAACAACAATAAAAAAGTTAAAACTTTAAAGGGTGGGGCAGCAGCTAAATAGACACACAACGGTAGTCCTAAAAGAACTCTTGGGTCTTTTCACTGTAATGCAGAGGTGGGTACACCATAATATAGAAACCTTACACTCTTCACAGTTATGTATTACAGTTAGGAATAGTGAACTTTGTGGTGCAGATTATGTAACCAACTATATTGCAATTCACTGAAATAATTTAGCACCATACATAACTTTACAGTACTATACGCTATATAGCACAGGTTAACACTATCTTACCCTCAGGAAACTCTGAGCAGCTGTCCCTATCTATTCCAAGTATCTGCACACACTGACCAAAGGCTGCAGGAAACTCAAATTTTTATAGAGAGAGTGGGATGGCACTAATTAAAACCCTCATTATTGGCCCCTCTACATCACCAGATTACAGTTCAAATGTCATTAAAGCATGATTGTGAATGGCTGCTATAGCACTGCCTCATGCTATAGCATTAAATTAAAAGAAGAGTTACAACCCTTGTCAGTTTTTTGCTGACATGTTTGTCACATTGGGGAGATTTCCCTTCACTTCCTGTCCCATATCCATAACAAGAAGTAAGAGAACATCCCTCCTAACTGAAGAGAATCCCAACTACTTACCTGTTACCAGAACTAGTGTCCATATTGAAAGATTTCCCCTCTACTCCTGTTCTGGTGACCACCCACAATTTGTGTTTTTTTTTCTTTCATGTCTGTTTATAATGGTCACTGCAACAAAAAGAGAGGATTGATATCACTAATAGGGACACAAACAGCAACAAAAACCCAACTTATGTTCTAATCCTCCCCACTTTATTTAAAACACAAAAAAGTTTTACCTTCAGTTTCACTTTAAACTTTTTTTGTAAAATAATTTTTTATGGCTACTAGTTTTCATTCCAACATTTTCTTACCACTGTGACACACAGCTTTATTGAGAAACTTGCAAAACAAACCTACTATAACATAGCAATGGTTGTTTGTTTTGATGTTGGATTAGAAAATCATTTCATTTTTATCATTTGAACTTTCCTTAACTTCTCCAGTGCACATTGAATGTAAAATATCTATTTTATGGTCTATTCAGACAACAAATAAGCCCATTTAGCTTTGTCCATCAATTCTGCAGTAATGTTGTTTCTGCTAAACCTATTGGCTTTACTACTGCAGTGTTCTATAGGAGTGCCTGTAGCAGATGGTTGTTAGCACAATACTTCATCACTTCTTATGAAAAGGAAGGTGGGGACAGAGTTGTCCCCCATCTCCCTGCAGCAATAGATCACTGTTTTAGTGATATATTGTTTGCTAATCACAAAGTTTGTGTTGGGGAAAATTAGAGAAAAAATAACTTTTTTCAATTTTTATTATTTAGTTTAGATAAAAAGCAAATAATTAAATATATAAGTATCTAATTTTTTTTTATCAAATTAAAGCCCTGTCTGATATACATATAATATCTTAGGGTAGATTCTGAATGCTGAATGTGCATTGTGTGAAATTGTGACATCAACAAAAATTGAACAAAGAATGCAAGTGTTGGGCACTGAACACTGGCAGGCTGCCAAATTTCTGCTTCTAGAGAAAATAAGGGGAAACTGTGCTCTCAGAGCTTCTGTTTTAGTCACATTTTCCTTAATACAAATAGCTACATAGGTCAGATAGGTCAGTGAGGGCTGGTTGAAAAGTGTTTTTACTGCTTGTTCAGAATATATATATATATATATATATTTTTTTTTTTTTTCAGGTATTTACCAAAACATATTCAAGCTATATTTATATAATGGATATGGGCTTTTAATTTGAGGGTATGTACATCCAAATTGAAGGAAGAGTTTAGGAATGACAGCTCTTAAGAGTAGCCATTCCCCCTTTTCAAGGGACCAAAAATAATTGGACAATTGAATCAAAAGCTGTTTCATGGCCAGGTGTGGGCTACTCCTTCGTTATTTATTCATCAATTAAGCAGGTAAAAGGTCTGGAGTTGATTCTAAGTGTGATGTTGGCATTTGAAATCTATTGCTGTGAAGCTACATCATGCGTTCAAAGGAGCTGTCTATGCAAGTGAAACAGGCCATTGTAAGGCTTCAAAAATTAAACAAATCCATCAGAGAGATAGCAGCAACATTAAGAGTGGCCACATTCTGAGGAAAGAAGAATGAACTGGTGAGCTCAGCAACATATAAAGGCATGGACGTCTACAGAAAACAGTGATGGATGATTGCAGGATCCTCTCTATGGTAAAGAAAAACCCATTCACAACATCCAGACAAGTGAAGGACATGGTGGGCGTATCATTGTCAAGGTCTACAATTAAGAGACTTCACGAGAGCAAATACAGGGGGTTCACCACAAGGTGCAAACCATTCATAAGCCTGAAGAATAGAAAAGCTAGATTAGACTTTGAAAAAATACATCTAAAATAGCCAGACCAGTTCTGGAAAAGCATTCTTTGGATGGATGAACTAAGATTAATCTGTACCAGGACGGGAAGAAAAAAGTGTGGAGAGGGCGTGGAACAGCTCACAATCCGAAGCATATAACGTCTTCTGTAAAACATGGTGGAGGCAGTGTGATGGTATGGGCATTAATGGTTTCTAGTGGCACTGGGTCATTGGTGTTTATTGATGGTGTGACTAGAGATGAGCGAATCGAACCAGGCGAAGTGGAATTCGTTTCGAATATCGGGAAAAATTCGATTCGCATCGAATCCGAATTTTAGCCAACTTCGGATGCACGAATCGAATTTTTCCCGATCAGCCGGCAACAGTGTCACTGCAGAGAGCTCCGCTATTTCTGACAGTTTTGACAGTTCATTTACAGCGGTTGAAACATTGTATCTATTTGTTTCCATTTAGGATACAGATGTTTTTATTCGGAAATAAATAGATACAATGTTTCAACCGCTGTAAATGTGAAGGAACTGTCAGAGAACTGTCAGAAATAGCGGAGCTCTCTGCAGATACACTTTTTGCTGTACTGGAATACTTCTTCTTTTCATTCTTCTTCTTCTTTTCATTCTTCTTCTTCTTCTTCTTCTTTTCATTCTTCTTTTCATTCTTCTTCTTCTTCTTTTCATTCTTCTTCTTCTTCTTTTCATTCTTCTTTTCATTCTTCTTCTTCTTCTTCTTTTCATTCTTCTTCTTCTTCTTTTCATTCTTCTTTTCATTCTTCTTCTTCTTCTTTTCATTCTTCTTCTTCTTTTCATTCTTCTTCTTCTTCTTTTCATTCTTCTTTTCATTCTTCTTCTTCTTCTTTTCATTCTTCTTCTTTTCATTCTTCTTTTCATTCTTCTTTTCATTCTTCTTCTTCTTCTTTTCATTCTTCTTCTTCTTCTTCTTTTCATTCTTCTTTTCATTCTTCTTCTTCTTCTTTTCATTCTTCTTCTTCTTCTTTTCATTCTTCTTTTCATTCTTCTTCTTCTTCTTTTCATTCTTCTTCTTCTTCTTTTCATTCTTCTTTTCATTCTTCTTCTTCTTCTTTTCATTCTTCTTCTTCTTTTCATTCTTCTTCTTCTTCTTTTCATTCTTCTTTTCATTCTTCTTCTTCTTCTTTTCATTCTTCTTCTTCTTCTTTTCATTCTTCTTTTCATTCTTCTTTTCATTCTTCTTCTTCTTCTTTTCATTCTTCTTCTTCTTTTCATTCTTCTTCTTCTTCTTCTTCGTCGTGCCCCGTGACTGCCCAAATGAGTGAAGTGTGCGGTGATTCTAAGATTGACGGCACTCATCTGCATGTCATACTGACTGACAGTATTATTTCTCTTCCCCAGCAGACTCCAAGGGCATTTAAATTAAAGGTACAGTGTTCTGCACTAATATAAAGGCTCTCTGAAGCCTAGAAACCCTTTAAATAAGTTAAATTCGCGGCGAATAAATTCGCATCGAATCGAATTTCTCCCGCAAATTCGGCGAATCAGCCGAATCGAATTTTTGAATAATTCGCTCATCTCTAGATGTGACAGAAGACAGAAGCAGCTGGATGAATTCTGCAGTGTTTAGAGATATACTGTCAGCCCGCATTCAGCCAAATGCAGAAAAGTTGATTGGACGGCGCTTCATAGTACAGATGAATAATGATCCAAAACACACTACAAAAGCAACCCAGGAGCTTTTGAAGGAAAAGAAGTGGAATATTCTGCAATGGCCGAGTCAATCACCTGATCTAAACCCAATTGAACATGCATTTCACTTGCTGAATGCAAAACTAAAGGCAGAAAGACCCACAAACAAAGAACAACTGAAGACAGGTGCAGTTAGAGCCTGGCAAAGCATCAGAAAGGAGGAAACCCAGTCTTTGGCAATGTCCATGGGTTCCAGACTTCAGGCAGTCATTGCCAGTAAAGGATTCTCAACAAAATATAAAAATGAACATTGTATTTATGATTATACCAATTGTCCAATTACTTTTGGTCCCTTGAAAAAGGGGGGATGGCTACTCTTAAGAGCTGTAATTCCTAAACCCTTTCTCTAATTTGGATGTATGTACTCTCACATTAAACCTGAGAGTTGTGCACTTTCAGCCCATATCCATTATATAACTATAGCTTGAATATGTTTTGGTAAATACCTGAAAAACTAAAATTGTGCCTGTGTCCAAATATATATGGACCTAACTGTATATATAAAACACTATATTGCCAATTGCCAAAAGTATTGGGGCACCCCTCTAAATCATTGGATTCAGATGTTCCCATCCCCTCCATGGCCTCAGGTGTACAAAATCAAGCACCTAGGCATGCAGTCTGCTTCTACAAACATTTGTGAAAGAATGAGTCGCTTTCAGGAGCTCAGTGAATTCAAGTGTGGTACCATGATAGGTTGCCACCTGTGCAATAAGTCCATCCGTGAAATTTTCTTGCTACTTAATATTCCACAATCAACTGTTACTGATATTATAACAAAGTGGAAGCAACTGGGAACAACAGCAACTCCACGTAAAATGCCAGCGTCACCAACTGTCTGCAGTCCTTCTCCTATTCCTACTACTACTACTACTACTACTGCTACTACTAATAATAATAATAACAATATTAAAATAATATAATTTAAAAGATACTATTTTGCCTCCACTTTCCTGAGCTTAACTAGGCCAGTCTTATACCCTAAAGTGCCATACTTACTGAGTTATTGTCACCGTAGCCCATTCTAATGTCTACCTCCCTCTGGCTGGCTTTTTTTTCTCAGTGCCTGTATGTGTGCAGTGGAACCTTATGGACTTCTAAAGGGACTGGTTCCAGATCTGTTTTATTTTGGCTCCATAGAAATCTAAGGAGTTTTATTGCACATAGGCAGGCCACAGAAAGAAGAGGACCAGCTGCCTTGAGGTAGACATCATGATAGCGCGGACTTGACTTGGTCCTAGAAATAGGTATGAAGATGGGAAGGGGGAGGGGGGGACAAAAAGGGAATCTCTTTGAAAGATTCCCTACCTTTTAATTGTGTGCTTTTTCTGCTTATCTTTATTTATTTTACACAGATTGTACAACATAATATAAAAATATGTTGGAATGCCACACATTCAAACATACCTACAGTCAATCATATGATTTCCTATATCAGTTACCTGTGAAAATCCATCAAATCTACTTGGTAGAGGTTTTTATATAGTGTAGTGGGATTCCTAGTTGGAAACAATACTATTTCTGTAAATATATTTTATGTAACTATTAAAAAAACACAATTAACCTCCCTGGCGGTATGATCATGTCAGGAATTTTGTGCTGAAAGCGGTACCATTTTTTTGCATGGAAATATGTAGTTTTTAATTGTAGGCTGTAATTTTTAGGAATAACTCACTGAAATCTATCCGAAAAAGAGTCTATTAAACATTCCGGATATGATAAAACTTGAAACACGAAATCATAAATTATAATTTAATAAATAATCATAAAAAATAATAATATAATAATAATAAATTTAATTCAATAATATAATCAAACCAAAAACACTGAAATTTGAAATACAGAGGCAAATTCGCACATCGCTGAGCAAAGTCGCAAAATCGTTTTCAGTGTCTGATGACGAATTTCCCCACAAATCATTATCACTCAATTCTGCAAGTGGTTCTGATTTACTATCGCTGTTCTAAAACCGCTTTTGATGTAAAGGGACGCTTTTTGGCCGCCATGGACTTTTCTAAGTTTCCAGGCAGAAAGAACAGTCAAAATGCAGGCAGGGCACAGGACAAAGCAGTGGGGACAAAATGTATGTGAAATGCAGTGAAAAAGCAATGACAGCAAAAATGTCATTTTTTAAAAATTTCAAATTTCCCGCCGGTTCCGCCGCCCGAACGTTCCGACGTCACGGGGACCGGAACACAGAAGTCAGATGCCGGCATCCGCCGGAGGAGATGGACGGGGACGCTGCAGGGGACACATCGTGGGAGCGAAGGACAAGGTAAGTGCTGCAGGGACCCCCAGAGAACGCTGCATGGTAAGCCCGAGTGTAGCTCGGGGTTACCGTTCTTGGTATAGAAATTCTACCCCGAGCTACACTCGGGAAAACCGCCAAGGAGGTTAAGTATCTTTAAATACAAATATACGAAAAAAAAACCACAATCAGCAGTTTGTAGCAGCATTCATTTTTTTAGAGCATTTCCCAGCATGCATTACATGTTAATTAAATCATGTTGTACTGGTTAACTAATAGCCTATAATACAAGCAAGTTCTGCCTTTTGAACCATCTGGTACAGTATTCTCAGTCGCTACTTAGTAGTTGAAATTTATGCTAACTGACTTTGAGAAGGCTGGCCTTTACAAAATGAACATACACTAATAATATTCTTTACATTGAACATAACTCTTTCATATGCATAATGAAAAATATTAAAAGAGACTACAGTACCTTGTAATTAATAAAAGATCATTGTAGTATGTCTAATCTCAGATATGTACAGTATGTCAATTATTGTAAAGCCATCCAGGCACCAAGACTGTACTTAATTTATAATAATTCAATAATCTGAAACATACAGTATATAAACTGTAAACTATATATATATTGTAGAAAGATGGCAAAACTACATTTCTTTGTAACTAACACTATACTATTATAGTCTTATTTCATATTAGATAACATTATTAACGTTAATTAACATAATATACAAGGGTATTTTGAATGCTGTGTATCCTTAGCCCATTTTTTTATTACTATTTAACCACTTGCTGACCTGCCAGAGTACATTTACTGCGGTGAGGCATCACGTTCAGGTACAATGACGTACAATGTATGCAGTGCATTCCCCACGTGACTACCAGCCACAGACCACCAGACACAGTGGACTGTGACTCACCCTATGCAATCACATGATTACAATGTCAACAAAGCTGTTATGAGGAGATGTGTCTTAGGTTGTTAAGATTGGTGGGGGCCAGCGAGGTTTTTTTCAGTATAGGGTTGACCAGTGCCTGTTTTAGATGCTTTGGAATGACACCAGTAAAGGGGGAGAGAAAGAAGATGTGAGTTAGAGAATGTAGGATAGAACAAGAGGGTGACCCTTGTACTTTTGAGGGAACAAGGTCCATGGTGCAGACAGTTAGATGGGCATTATTAGGTTTAGCAACTTCCTCTATAGTATCAGGGTTAAATGAGAGAAGTATTGAGTGTGCAAGTAGACATGGAATGTTAGATAGGGGAGATATCTGTAAAGCGGAGATCTCTTCATGAATTGCAGCTTATTTTTTAAAGTGATTGTTGATCTCCTGGGCAGTGAGTAAGTTACTAGGTGTGGGTAGTGAAGGACTAAGTAGAGAGTTAAAGTTAGAAAAGAGTTGACAGGGGCTGCTATCAGGGCATTAATGAGAGTGATAAAATAGGTCTTTTTGGCAGTGCAAAAGCAGGAATTGTATTTTTGAAGGACAGATTTGTACAGGATGAAATGTTGCTCAGACTTAGTCGTACACCACAGATGCTCAAGAGTACTCAAAAGTGCAGCTACATTTTTTGAGATGCCTGACTTTGTCTGTTTGCCAAGGTTGTAGCAGTAAGGGTCTGAATCTGTGTGTAGATGCTTTTTATCTATTACCAATAATGTATATCTTAAATTAAACTTTATAATACTTTAAGATCAGTACACTTAGCATAGATCTAAGATATTGTTGATTAAAGATCAATCTGGCTAAATAAAACAGCTTTCTAATTTTTCAGAATTGAACAATTAATCTTTCGTGATATGCACATTCACTATTTAATGCATGGTGGCCAAATTCCGTTTACTGCCTAGAAGTTTATTTCTGTTCATCTCTACTTTATTTGAACAGGTGAACATTGTCAACCCATTCAACAACCTTACAGTGATCTACTGATATCTTCAATCTAGGTCAAGATCATTAATTCCAGAAAAAAAGGAAATGTTCCTAAACCCATAAAGTGTTAACAGTACACACATTACATATAGCTAACTAAATCCCCTCTTTTGCTAAACTTTAGCTTTCCTGTCTGAAAACAGGCTCTTATAGAGTAAAATATTAACCAGTTTACAACAGAGCTCACAAATATATGTGGTGTCACAGAACTGGGCCTTCTTTCGAGCTGCACTCCAGCATTTCTGCTGCAAGCATGCTCCCAACACTGCAAATTGCACCACATGAGTGTGATCCCAGGCTTAGGTAGGATTAATAATGCTTTTAATCTAGTGTCAGTGTACAATAAAAAAAAGTTAAATATTCACTATTGTTTAATGGCCTTAAAAACCACAAACAACATTCACATATGCTGTATCACCAAAAACATCAGGAGTAGGACATTTTTTTCAGGCTTTTTCATGGATAATGGCAAGAAATTTACAGCTACAAAAAAAAAAAAGTTTTACTATTTTTGCCAGTTTTCTTTTGATAATAAAAAAAATCAGGAGATATCCATTTATTACGAAATTTGTCCTGAAAATTAACCCATGTCAAAGTTGACAAACTAGACTTAGGCGCTAATATTTGTTTTACCTTCAGGCATGAGAGGAGTTAAGTGAAATAGTTTTTTGATGTGATGCACAATTATATACAGTACGGTTTTTTAGAACTCACTAAACCCAGGTTTTTCCCATATTTTATTTCAGAACACTGATAAGTTTGACCATTATGTTCTAGCAAAGTAAATACAGTGGTCAAATCATTAAACATCCCAATTTAATTTAAGTAAAGTTTCACTAGAAGAATAATTCTTGCTCAGCTTCAGGTTATTATATTCATAAATTGATTTCCTCAATTTGCATTTTATGAAATGTTCTTATGACACTGCTTCAGCTCTGTCAAGTACATAAGGTTAACGTCATGTAATGGCTTTTATATTGATTGATCAAAAGCATACAATTTCCTCATGAATAACAAAGCATGCTTCCAGAATAATTTTCAGTATCTTCTGTTGTGCTGGAAATGTCCTTTAAGTATGTCTACCATAGAAGTTTAAAGGAACCATGTTCGGAGAGAAATAAGCTTCTATTGCTAACCTCCTTTTGGAAATCCTGGCTGCCTGGCTGTCTCTACATTTAGTATCTTTTCAGTTGTTAGTGCATCCAACCATACATCTAGTGAAGTTAAAAGAAATCCACAGCTCTTTTTTTTGCATACTTTTTTCTTGTTATTCATCTTCCTTGCACTCCCCTCTGCTCGTCTATCAGAGCCATCGGAGTCTAAACCCTGTGTTTAGACTCTGATGGCTCTGAAATCCTGTGTAAACTTTATGTTGGTCAGTGTTAGAGCTTAGAATGGCTAATGAACTGTTCATCCCCTTTATGTTACAGTATTGGTCACTCAGGCCAGAACAGGGCATGCTGTGAGAAAAGGCAGAAGGTCACATGATCCCCCATACCTAGAAGTGCTGAGTATTTTCACGGATTCCAATAGATGAATGGAATGGCATGAGAGGTTTGCAAAGCGAAGCCCTGAGAGTGATATTCTATTTAAAAAAAGAAATGTGTTTAAAAATTAAAATTTTTCTTTTGTATCCTCCTATCACTTTTATTGTATGCCAGATACTTTGCCCTTATCTTTTATTTTTTTATGATGTTTTCTTTTTATTTAGATCTAAAGTAATGTTTTCACCTTTATCTGCATATATTGTTCCTTTACAATTGCTGTTAGAGTTGTAGACCTTGATGCTTCTTACAATTTGGATTGCACCACCAATATTTGGGTTCAGATTATTAAAAAAATGATAGCTGGTCCATCATATGTTCATTAACCTTCATTCACAAATTTCTTGGATCAGTACCAGGTACTCTGCAGGAGATTATGTTTTATGTTAAATTACATAAACAGAAAATCCATGATTGAAATGCAAGAAGGAAAGGATTTGCAGTGTGTATTTCTAATGAGAAATAGGCACAGAAAAATGAGCAGAAAGCCTCTAATACAAACATAATTCTCATATATTTTATATTTACTGTGGTACTGGGTTGACTTTTCATGTTCTCCAAATGGTATCCAGTATTTATGGTATTCAATAGATTTCACAGTAAAATAATATGAATTGAAATTGAACCTTAAAATTGTACTTCTTTCCAGAATCTGTATCTAATACTTGTTTGATTAACTCAAAAGTAAATGCTTTTTATAATTTTAAAATGTAAAAAGTGTGTAGTGAGCGCAAAAGTAAATAAACTAATCCACAAGCAGCTGGCACAAAGTGGCAAACCCACTTCAATCACAAAAACATACACAAAAAAGGTGCAGCGCTAATGTGTATATCATAAATTAAAGTAAAACGACTAATAAAACACTAGAATAATGATATAATTTAAACTGATGACATGCATGATAATAAGATTTTTTTAAGTGCATAAATTAATACAATTAGAAATAACAAAGTCCAAAAATAAAGTGTCCAAAAGTGTTAAATTATAATGAATCTAGTGACATCTAGTAAAAGGTATATCCATGGCAATCCTAATGCACTCACCAAAAGCAAAAAACAAATGAACTTTTGTACAGAAACTCCAAAAGATATAACCCCTCCATGGCTGCAATGGATGTGTATCAAATACAGCTGGGCTCTATGTAGAAATCCCTCTGAAAAAAGTGTAACTTCTCCATGGCATCACTCGGCCACCGGTCCAATTAGGGTGAATCCAGACAGCGAGAGTAATAGAAGGGATGGTGGCTGAGAAATTAAATCTGTCTCTTTAAAATTTGCACTTTTTTCCCTCCAATCTCTTCAGCTCCAAATTCCTGATCATGAGGCTCTCCCAATAATCAGAGATAATCATACAGCTGCCCGCCCAGGATCTGGCATTTGCGGCAAGACCTGACGCTATTAACTCCCACCAAGCTAGAAGTTCAGCACCAGGAAGACGACCAGAAAGAGGACCAGAGAATAATTCTAACAACATATGTTAAATAAGTGTAGTGCTACTTTACTACAATAATAATGGTGTGAGTGTGAATTATGTATTGACTTTTTGGCATAACACTGAAGATTTACATCATTAACATGCATAGACTGTTTAGATTGCTCTGCTTTTCATTGGATTTTCCACAATTATGTCAGAATATAGTTTCATTGCATTTTTGATTTTCTGCATTGATTGCTATCTTATTCAGGTGAGGTGTTCTCACCACTATTTAACAAGGGTATTTTTACATTTTTACAGTTGATTTATGTGGATTACTTGCAACATATGCTCAATACCCTAATGTATTTGTATGGTTTTACAGAATTTTATATTTGTTAATCTATCACCTTTTTGTTATGCTAATTAATGTGTAAGATCTCACAGAGACTACTATTGGTAATTAATATACACAGTTTATCAGAGTTTCAGTTAGAAGTACCATAGAGGGTGATGCCATTATTGTGGTAGTAAGGTAGCACTACTCTCTTTTAGCATATTTGCTGTATGTGGGAACATATATCAGTGTATATCAGCAATCCTTTTATTAAATATTTTAAAGTCTGCTCTAGTGTATAAACATATACTTAAAAGAATACTTCTACATGAACCAGAAAAATATTTTTTGTCTAATCATCAGCTTTAGGTCCCCCAATTAGTTTGTGTATCTTTACTCAGTGATAATACTTCCCAGTGTAGACTAAGTTAATTAACTTCTTCCCAGCAACTACCTACCCACTGTTTAAGAGTGTATGGGTGTGCACTCTCAGCACAGTAAGTCATTTATACATATAGTATTTGGCATATATGCATGAGGCCGATGAGAAGGTGTTAGATTTTGACTTTCTAATAGCTTCGTAGCCCCCTTTGTTAAATATCATTTGAACACGAAGTCAAATGTTACCATCCTATTGTCACTTTTGCCTAAATGTTACTAACATCCACATTGGATATAGATCCTGTCGACTAGTAATTAACAAATTTAGCAGAACCTCCTCCTAGCTGAATTTGCAATTAATTGTGTAAGGTAAATTGCCTTGTGAAGTGGGTAAGTAAGTACATCTTTTATTAAAACTTCAGTGTATGCTTACCCCCACTGCTATTGCAGGAGTAATTTTTCAGGACACTAGGGGCACATATTGCTGCAGCACCGGTGCCGCTGAATTTACATAGCTCCATATCAACAAAAATGGGCATATTTATTAGTGTGTTTAAGTTTACAGTCAGTCTTTCTGGGATTTTTCCCCTATTTTTTCTTCTAATTGTAACATACCTCTTGACCCTGATTTTTTATTTTATTGAAAGTTTTTTAATTTTTTGATTAATTTTTATTCTTTATCTAAGACATTATAAAACATGTTCCAAGACAGAGAAGCATGTAAAAAAACAGTAGCACACATTTTTAGTAACGGCTCAAGTCACGGAGTCATTTACTGTAAATAAATAAGAAGTATCCCCTGAAAAGTAGAGCAATATAAACTACATCAGTACACATCACAACATACAGTATGATCAGTGGAACAAATAGCACAGTGTACATTGCAAATCTCTGAATCAGCACAACAGATACTACATACAGTGCATGAGCCCAATACCACTCTTCCTGTTTTGGGACTAAGGGAAAAGAAGTATCCAGGTCACCACAATGTAGAATTTATTTAAGCTTAGACATGTCTTCTGCCTCTAGTATCAAGGGAATTCAGAGGAGAACAAAGGAAAACTTAGGGAATGTGGATACCAACACTAGGTGGGATCAATTATATCTAAAATGTGGAGAGGCAAGGTCAGGAATAAAAAGAAGAGAGTATGTAAAGTGGAAGATATAAGGGATAGGGAGAGTGGGAGGGGCAGATAAGGGATAAGTTATCTGCTGCATCAATTCCTACCCCCCTTCCCTTGGAAGGTCAGCAGGAAACAGTCTATGGACAACAGATTTCAGGTCACAGCCATTCTCAATGTTTCAGAAAATGCGTCAATCTACTGAGCAAGTGTACACCATCCATGGCATACAAGTGTCCCTGAATAAATCTTCTTTGTAATAAAGCAAGGCTGTCAGGTTCCATTGATCTAATTTTATTCAATCTAGTGAATCAGTGACTTAGAATCAGTGAAGAGGTTTGCTTCCAAAGAGGCATTCAACGGTCACTGACTTCTTATAAAGGTGTAGCGGTGTTGGGTTAGGGCGGAGTAAATATCTCAAGGGGTCTGTGCTAAGGTCCGCACACATCCAAACCTAGTCTAGCAGGGGACATAGCCAGAAGACATGCGGGCTCCTTATTACATTGCCAGCACATCTTGGAGACTTAAGGATAAAATGTATTTAAAAATGCCAGGACCCTCTACCACCTGAAACAAATTTTTATCCCTGTTCTTGTAAACAATTAGCAATCAAAAATTTTTAGTCTAGTTGAACGACTCTGTCAATTTGTGCTTTTCTAAAAGTGATTTGCCCAACTCCCATCTGCGGATATATTGGGGAACATAGTCCTCTGGACCTCTGAAGGCAAATTCATCTGCTTATATGTGGAGGATAGCAAATGGAGAATGAACTGGCTATTGTAACACAATCGTTCAAAGGGGGTCAGATGGCTGGTGTTGAGGTTTGGATCTATTATTGATTGCAAAAAATGTTGCAGTTGATATGCTGACCAAGGATGCAATGGAGGTTGTATGAGGGCAGTTATCTTGCAAGCAAGCAGCCTTGCTGGGTTGCATAATGCATACACCTAGAGCTATCAGTCTCTACTAGGCATTGTAGCTGTCTATTATCAGAGTTAGGGGAAAAGTCAAGGTTAAATAAACAAACACTGATGTCATTGGAGAGGTTTGGTGGATAACCACTATTGTGGCACCTATAGTGGGATGCACTTTGAGTAATCAGTAATGTTTAATAGGGCAGATAAGGAAACCAGAGAAGAATGCTATTCGATTTATGCCAACAATCTGGTTTGTGGTGAAGCACACTCTGGATTATGTCAATGTAGGGCTTTATAGTATACTGCCAAGACAGGAAAATGTATGGCCCCCACCTTTTTTTAAGGACAGTAAGAAGAGCATGGCCCATCCTAGCCACTTTGTTAATCTAGGTAAACTTGGTCAGTATAGTGCTCAGAGAAATATAGTAGTATTAGGGAATTTTGATGAATAGTATTTGAATAAGATACAAAATCTGAGGAAGTGTAATCATTTTGAAGGCAGTACATCTGCTGAACCATGTAAGGATTAATGCATACCATAGTAAAAGCTCTGATCAGATTTTTGTCAACAGGGCTAAAGTTAGCCTTGTATGATGTGGATTTGTTCAGGGTAAGCTTGGTGCCAAAATACCTCATGGCAGAAGGGACACATTAGAATGGATATGCCTGTTTTAAAAGTGTGACATGATCTGGAGAGAGCTTAATATACATGGCCTCAGATTCTGAATAAATGACAGAAAAATTTGAATGCTCCTCATACTGAACAAACAGCTGTAATAATGCAGGGAGGTAGGACTCTGGCTCTGTGAGGGAAAACAAAATAAGATTATCAGCATAAGCAGTGATCCGTTGGTCCATGTTTGATAGCCACTTTATTAGGTACAACTTGCTAGTACCGGGTTGGACCTCCATTTTTACAGTGTTCTATTTTCCAGTTTGTTGAGACTATGTGAATTGTAGCCTTTGTTTGCTAGTCTTAGGTGCCAGGAGTGGCACCCGTTGTGGTCTTCAGCTGCTGTAGCCCATCTGCTTCAAGATTTGACATGTTGTGCGTTCAGAGAAGATGGTATTCTGCATACATTGGTTGTAACAAGTGGTTTTTTGAGTTACTTTTGCCTTTCTATCATCTCAAACCAGTCTGCCCATTCCTCTCTGACTTCTGACATCAACAAGACACTTTTGTCCACAAAACTACCGCTCACTGGCTATTTTCTCTTTTTTCAGACCTAGAGATGGTTGTGCATGAAAATTCCAGTAGATCAGCAGTTATGAAATACTCAGACCAGCCTGTGTGGCACCAATAACTATGCTAAGTCACTTAAATACCCTTACTTCCTCATTCTGATGCTTGGTTTGAACTTCAGCAAGTCGTCTTTACCACGTCTAGATGTCTAAATGTATTGAGGTACTGCCATGTGAATGGTTAATTAGCAATTTGTGCTACCAAGCAATTGAACAGGTGTACCTAATAAAGAAGCCGGAGAGTGTATTAAGAACGGCTGCTAGTGTTTGTTTGACTTAGTGGTTAAATTTACATCAAACTGTTTGTCTTTTTAAAAATAATTAATATGTAAAGCACGTATGCAAATGTGCTGCCAAATTAAAATTCAAGCAAGCCAGAAAAAAAGCAAAAGTTCATTGGTATATTTTATGTATTTATTTATTGGCGTTATCTTTTTTTTAAACAATGCATATAAAGACACCAACCATTATGCTGATGTCTGCATCTTATTTTGCATTTCCTTTAATTAGCATTTTAAATAGGTTAAAATATTAACCATTAAATCATTGCAAGGTAGCACTAGGATATTACATAATTTAAATTTCCTTTCTAAGGTGCAGGATGTGTTAAATAATAGTGTATATTTAATCATATACAAAAGAAAAATCTGCCACCTTACCAGAATGTGTTACACACAGTGAAGGAAAAAATGTGGTTTTATGTCAGCATTGTTTAAAGAATTGTAAAGCAGTTGGTAAAAGTAGAATTGGTGTGAAAAATCAGTTACTATAGCTAAAAATATCAGAAATTGCAGTTTACTGAGCAACACTAAAAATTATATCCAGTACTCCCTATGTGCCATATACATATAGTTTGTATGGGCTTGTGCTAAAACCAAATTTATACATTATTAAGATAAAGAGCAGTGTATAAAGTTCTGTAACCAATAAAAATAATCAGAGTTTACCCCTCTCTGATGTGACTCCAGTAAACCAAAAATGTATTTATTTATTTTTTGCTCTGGATTACTGACCGATATGATTTCTTTTAAGTAAAATGTGATTGGTCACTATGGGATACTACACTTTGCCTCTAATTGGTGTTCATTGAACTCCTCCATCTAAAAGTCTGTTTGTATTTATCATAGGAAATATTTCCGTTCTAACAAGTTCAACATAATATAAAGAAAATATAAAGCAAACCTCTCAACACTCTAACTAGCTGGAATATAAATAGTGTTAAACTGAGTATAGGAACATTATCATCTGTGTGAAGTATGGTCTGTGTGAAAATCTCTTTGAAAACTGCGCTGGACATTTAAAGCCAATCAACTACATTTGTTGCATGCTAAGATGTTTGTCTAGTGGGAGAAAAACAGGAATACAGAACTTGTAAGCTACTTTGATTTTTTTTCCTGAAAATGTTTCCAGTAATGGCAGATGTGTTCACATGTCATATTTATTACATAGAAGGAACATTGTAACAGCAATTTATGGCCAGCTTATCAAGTGTTTTGGTTATTTATATCTATCAAGGCACGGATTTGCTCCTGTTTCCAGAGATTTATTACCTTGAAGCAATCTGAAGTCTAAATATTATAAATTTGAAGACTTTATTGACCTTTGTAGATGGGACCAGGCTTAGAGCTGATGCTACCTCAAGACCCCCCCCCCCCCCCACCAACTCGGCAAAGATAGCCACCTTGGAATACATTATATTTGCTATTTAACTGTACAGGATACTATTCATTGATCATAAATATGTTATTATCTTGCTGGGTTTTCATGAATTTGCCCAGTTTTGTTTTTTTATAAAAATTACCTCAGCAGGTTAGCAGTAAAACAATTCAAAAGAACCAAGTCAGATGCAGATTCTTGTGGAAACCCATAGCAAACATTGGACCATATGAAACATGTTTCACTAACAAGCATATTTTGTCAAATGTCTTCTGTCCTATTTCTACTTTTCTTTTCCTTACATGCTCAACTTTTGCAAAGGCCAAATATATTACATCAGCAGCATTCCAGACATTTTGTCATGCTTCCTTCTTCATAAAACACTATTTAACATTATTTGGACCCCACCTATCTATCTTCTGTCGTCTTCCATCTATCTATGCTGCCTAAGTAAACCTTATAACAATTTACATCCAATAAAAAAATTGTCTTAATGGTTTATAGTTTCTCAGATGTAGCTTCTTCATTTTGTGAAATTACAGTACAATATGTGGAACTGATCTAGTTACAAAAGTTAAAAACTTAAAACACATTCACGTTGAATTACTAAAACTGGAGAGTGCAAAATCTGGTGCAGCTGTGCATAAAAACCAGTCAGCTTCCAGATATTTTTGTCAAAGCTTAATTGAACAAGCTGAAGTTAAAAGCTGTTTGGCTACTATGCAGAGCTGCATCAGATTTTGCACTTTACAGTTTTAGTAGATCAACCCCATTGGCTTACCTGTAAATGTGTTTAATCTGCTTAGCACTATTTAGCACTATTTAATTTCTCCTGGGCAATATATCAATTTATATGAAAATTATTTCATAAGAGATATTTTAAAATGGACCATGCGGCAATATGCAAACTCCTCTTTTTAAATCTGGCCCCTCCTCTGTAAACATTTCTATAGTTTTTAAGGGAACGTTTTTATTGCTAAGCCATTGGGTGATCATAATGGTGCCACCTCAAACAAATGCTAGACAAGCACACAAAAATGAATTCCTGACTTTTAAGGCACCAGAACAGAAACTAATATAGCACTTTTTTGTATTTATTACATCATCTTTTAAATCACATACAATCAGCAAGGCATTGCTGACATGCTCACCAATCCTACACTTAAAGACATTATGAAGCAATCGTGTACAAATCTTTGAGCACATAAAGTGCTGATTCCTCCAAATGCTGTTTTCAATGGCTGAGGACATAATACGCTCAATGCATTTTGCAGCTAATGACGCTGCTTCCTCATATTTAATTATGAAGCACAAAATAAATGCAATACACATGTATTCCGTTATATACATTTTGAATTAGTATAACTAATTACATTAGCCATATTATCCAGGTACAATATATTCACCAACCTGAATACAATCTGAAATCTTCATAAGAACCAACCCTGTTTACCCAGGTGGCAAATACCTCATCCCATTCATCAACCACAAGAGCATATTTTCCCAACATTAATCTGATCCAGCTGTGCTATGTATGACCTGGCCCAAATATGCTTGCAGTGTATTAACTAGTGCCTGAATTTTATTTCTTTAACTGCATGCAATTTCAATCACAGCTTATCCCTCCTACTCCACTATGAAGCATTTCCAGTGTCTGGTAGAGAAAACTGACAATTTGTGGGTTATTTACTAAAATTTGAAGGTGCAAACTCTGGTGTCGTTCTGCATAGAAACCAACCAGCTTCCATTTTTTATTGTCAAAGCTTAATTGAAGCAGAAGTTAGAAGCTGACTGGCTACCATGCACAGCTGCATCAGATTTTGAACTCTCCAGTTTTGGGAAATAACCCCCAAGTCTATTGTAGATCCTCCTGTGCTATGTTTCTGAGGAAGCAGAATCATTAGCTGTAAAACACATTGAGATTAGCACATTTCCCTCTTAAAGGGATTTTAGATATACAATCAAATTGATAATACAGTTCCTTCATCTGGGTATGTGTAATTATGTAATAGTCCCC